>NC_092807.1:104072180-104177180 GCF_040954645.1 Diabrotica undecimpunctata | reverse complement strand
ACAATTATTATGACAGTATTATCCATATTATAAAGTGGAAAGATGGAATTTATAGTAGAGAATTGAGAATCAGGAACATGGTAAATTGATCTATAAAATGTAATTGATGGTATGTAGTCAGTTATTGTAATACTGATATTTAGGAATGGAATAAAATTATAGTTAGAGTTACTAGAGAATTACTAAGTTTGTTTTTAAAAGTTAAGATCTATCATATCATATATTGTTTAGTATGTTGCAGTAGATATTACTTAAATCGCTGAAGTTTGAAGTTACCTGGTCGCTGCGTTTACTTTTTATAGCCTCAAGGCGCCTTGTGATTGGTCCTGTCCGTGTGTAGGTACGCGGGGTCCTACTAGTTGGTCTTGTGGTCTGATGTTTTTTTGACTGTTTCTTTAATACCGTTTTCCATGTTGCTGGAAGCCTTTGAGCATCATCTCTTTGGTTTAAACTGTTGGGATTTTTTTCTATTTCTATTGATTTTCTGATTTCGCGTTTTCATTTAATTTCAATGTTAGGTAGCATCGTAGTTTGGTTCAGGTTTATTGTATATCCTGTGTTTGAGATATATTGGACAAGGGTCGACGTTTTCTCTCTCCTTTCGATGGCATTTCGATGTTCTTCTCGTCTAACATTGTTACATATATATATATATATATATATATATATATATATATATATATATATATATATATATATATATATATATATATATATATATATATAACTGTTTTGGATGGGTTGGAGTCAATAATAGGGCTATTGGTTAACTATTTTTTTAATCTCGAGCTTTCAATTGTGTTTACAATTATTATCAAGAGCTAAAAAAGACAAAATACATACAAGGTTGAACTAAAAAGAAAAAACAATTTTTGTTAACTTACCAAATAAAAATTAGTTTGGTAAGTAAAAAATCACTGCTTACATGTTCAAAATATTTTATATAAAAATGTTTTGATCTAACAAATGTTTCTCCGAAAATTTCTATAATTTTGAAAACATTTTTTTAATATAAAAATAATTGAATTTATAAATAAGTTCAAATAGCAACCAATTACAAATAGCCTCAGTGTCATAAATGCCAACATAAAATTTTTATTTTTGACAATTATATTGCCAAAAGTAAAACTTCGTTTAAACATTCTTTTTTGTTTAGTAACAAAAAGAAGAAGATTTATTCACCCTTGACAGATGTCTGAAAGAATGTGATAGATATATGGAGAATTGAATATGACATTTTACAATTTTTATATATAAATCATAAAGAAAGAATATAATTATATATTTTACTTAAATTTTGAATCTCAGATCTTTTGTTTAAACTCTTATCATTTTTGCTAATACAAACCATTTCCAAAAAAGTCCTTTTAAATTTATTACTTTCACTACATAAAATTTTAATGTTATCAAAATCCATAATATGGTCTTTATCGATTACATGTTCTGCCAAAGCACAAGATGGTTTTTTAATTCTGCAATCACTTTTGTGAGAAATAATGCGATTTGAAAGATTTCTTCCGGTCTCACCAACATATTCAGCCTCACACTGAGTACAACTAATGCTGTATACTAAATTCGTTTTTTCAAATTTGTCTATAGGATATTTAGTTTTAGAATATAAAGATGAAATAGTTTTGATGTTCTTTGTTGCTATTTTTATATTGTCAATAACCTTTAGTGTTTGTATTAATTTAGGTGTTAATGATGGTATAAAAGGTAGTGAATGATAATAGATGTTCTGATTGTTAGATACAATGTTTTGAGATTGAGCAAAAAATGGTGTTAAATTATTTATATTACCAATATTAGAAAAAAGCATCCTATGTAGCATATCTGGAGGATAAGAGTTTTCAATTAGAATATTTTTTAATAACTGAAGATCTTCCTGTAGATAATCTGGATGAGAAAGTTTTAAAACACGTTCTTTTAATCCTGTTATAAGGTTCATTTTCATCTTATTTGGATGGTGAGAGTAATAGCTTATAAATCTATTTAGGGTTTTCTGAACCATTTGGTTTTCAACATATTGTCTGTATTTCTTACAATTCTCATGTCAAGGAATGGTAGAGAATTATCTACCTCTTCCTCAACTGTGAATTGTATATGCTGATTATGACTGTTGAAAATGTTGACTGTTTCATGAATTTTGTGTTTAGGAAGTGCCAAAACTAAATCATCTACATATCTCTTAATAAAAGGAATGAAAAAAGTGCAATTACTGATACTTTCATGAATTTTGTGAATTTTTTTTTCATGAATTTAAGCTATTACTCTCACCATCCAAATAAGATGAAAATGAACCTTATAACAGGATTAAAAGAACGTGTTTTAAAACTTTCTCATCCAGATTATCTACAGGAAGATCTTCAGTTATTAAAAAATATTCTAATTGAAAACTCTTATCCTCCAGATATGCTACATAGGATGCTTTTTTCTAATATTGGTAATATAAATAATTTAACACCATTTTTTGCTCAATCTCAAAACATTGTATCTAACAATCAGAACATCTATTATCATTCACTACCTTTTATACCATCATTAACACCTAAATTAATACAAACACTAAAGGTTATTGACAATATAAAAATAGCAACAAAGAACATCAAAACTATTTCATCTTTATATTCTAAAACTAAATATCCTATAGACAAATTTGAAAAAACGAATTTAGTATACAGCATTAGTTGTACTCAGTGTGAGGCTGAATATGTTGGTGAGACCGGAAGAAATCTTTCAAATCGCATTATTTCTCACAAAAGTGATTGCAGAATTAAAAAACCATCTTGTGCTTTGGCAGAACATGTAATCGATAAAGACCATATTATGGATTTTGATAACATTAAAATTTTATGTAGTGAAAGTAATAAATTTAAAAGGACTTTTTTGGAAATGGTTTGTATTAGCAAAAATGATAAGAGTTTAAACAAAAGATCTGAGATTCAAAATTTAAGTAAAATATATAATTATATTCTTTCTTTATGATTTATATATAAAAATTGTAAAATGTCATATTCAATTCTCCATATATCTATCACATTCTTTCAGACATCTGTCAAGGGTGAATAAATCTTCTTCTTTTTGTTACTAAACAAAAAAGAATGTTTAAACGAAGTTTTACTTTTGGCAATATAATTGTCAAAAATAAAAATTTTATGTTGGCATTTATGACATTGAGGCTATTTGTAATTGGTTGCTATTTGAACTTATTTATAAATTCAATTATTTTTATATTAAAAAAATGTTTTCAAAATTATAGAAATTTTCGGAGAAACATTTGTTAGATCAAAACATTTTTATATAAAATATTTTGAACATGTAAGCAGTGATTTTTTACTTACCAAACTAATTTTTATTTGGTAAGTTAACAAAAATTGTTTTTTCTTTTTAGTTCAACCTTGTATGTATTTTGTCTTTTTTAGCTCTTGATAATAATTGTAAACACAATTGAAAGCTCGAGATTAAAAAAATAGTTAACCAATAGCCCTATTATTGACTCCAACCCATCCAAAACAGTTATATATTTGTTCCAAACGAGTCACAAGTACTTCTTTTTTCTTATATATATATATATATATATATATATATATATATATATATATATATATATATATATATATTAATATATATCACCATATATCAGTTTAGCATATTGTTATTTATTATTTCTCTGTATGTGGCCTAGGTATGATGATGTTTTTCTAATTTTCACTGTGTTGAATAGTTCTCGTTCCTCGCCTATTCTATTCAGCACTTCTTCGTTTAAGGTGTGCGATGTCCATGTCACTTTGAGGACTCTCCGGTATATCCACATAGGTCTACAATTGATTCGCAGTTAATGTTTTAAGGGTCCACTTTGATAAACGTAATCGAATTTTGAGTTTTATTCGAGAATCACATGCATTGTGATCTCGAGAATATCTTTAATTTTTTCTATAGATTTTTTGGCCTGTTCTATCTTATTTTTAAATCAGGATTTACGCTGCTACCGATCCAACATCCCGTGTACTTGAACTTATTGTGCAAGGTTGAGGTACACTTTGGTTTTCTTAATATTTATTTTTATAGCAAGTTGCTCTCAGATTTGTAGACTTAAGTAATAATCCCCAATCAATACCGTATCATTGGCGTATCTCATGCAGTGTTGTGGGTTTAGCTTTTTTGGTAATGGAATGAATATTGATTCTAGAAAATTTTGGAGTATTTTTCCTTTATCATAAATGGGATTGAATAAAAGAACAAATATTTCTATATTTTCTTCGCTGATTAATTTCATCGTTTCTGGGAGTATTCCATTTGGACCTGGGCTCTTATTTGTTGAGATGATTAATGGCATTTATAATCTCAGTTTTCAGAATTTCTGATCATTCGTTGTTGTTGTCCAATCTTCTTGGTTCTTTTAATATGCCGTTAAAAGTATTTTGATATAGTTTTCTCATTCTGTCAGTTTATCTTTAGTCGATTCTAGCAGTTTGACATATCTGTTTACCATGCTGTGTAAGTCTTCTATTTCGCCACATTTTGTTTCCTGCCATTTATCTTTTGGCGCTGTTATTTTCCCTTGAATTAATATGTTTAGGGTTTTGTATTCCTAGTCTTTGTCATCTTAGCTATAGATTGGTATCCTACGTTAGGGAAATTACAAATACCACGAAGCTTCAAACAGAGGTTATAATCAGAAACATAAACTCATAGGATTTGGATATATTTGTTTAATAACTTTTAAAATATCTTTTCTGTTAGTTTATAAGAGTTTAATTCTATTAAATTAATGCATTGACCAATTATTATTCTAGGAGCAAGTTGATACATCCATACTCATACATATACACGTAATGATTTCCATTTTAAGAGCGTAGGCGCAAAATTTCGGGCCAATGCTTTTTAAATGCATTCAATTTTTTCGAATCCTGAGAAAACTAATAAGTATTTTTGAAAAATTTAAACGCAGAATGAAAGAATACATTATTACTGAGGACCGAAAGTCCCTGAAAACTTCTATATTGTTTATTTTAATAAGTTACAAGGGTGAAAAAGAAGAGAAAATTTAGTGTGATTTTTAATTTCAAATAAAAAAACTTTTTGTTTATTCTAAGGGACTTTCGGCCCTCGGTTATAATGTAATCTTTCATTCTGCGTTTAAATTTTTCAAAAATATTTGTTATTTTTGTCAGGATTCGAAAAAAATGAATGCCTTTAAAAAGCATTGGCCCGAAATTTTGTGCCTACGCTCTTAATTTGACAGCAGTAAACACGACATAGGGATAAAAGCAAAGGAAATGATGCTGGTGAAAATGAACGAATACCGTTTTATATTGAATGCACCTTGTATTTTATGTTGTTATTAATATCATTAGTTACTTTCCTAATTACCCACATTTTTATTTTTTATGCTAATTTGTTTGTTCAATCATGTGTATCAAAAAATTCTTTACAATCGATGTTCAATACGAATATTTATTCTTAGTTATACTTTTTCAAAATGAGTATTCTAAATTTGCTTGTAATATTTTATCTCTACGTGTTTTGGTCACAGAGTAGTGCCCATCCTTTGGATACGATAATATTTAAGGAAAATGTAACAACAAATTTTTTGGAGATTTATATACCAACTGTGAACTCAAATAATGAGATTTGCAAACGACATAGCTTGTTTGTTGCCGAAGAAGTCAAGAAATATACGCTTTGGGCCACAGAAAGTAAGTTTTTTTAACATTATCATATTGTATGCAACTAGTAAACTTTCTGCATATTTTTATATAAATCGGAGTAAAATGCGTAACACTAAAGTAATGCCCGTATTTGGATACAATCCATTTAAATGTTTTTGGTATTTTACAATATTAAATAAAAATGCCTTTAATAACATTACCCATAATTCGTAACTTCGGCGTTATCTAACTGCCCCACGAACTACCTGGGCACATTAATCCCAAGTATCTGCTGCCCCATCGCCGAGAAAGATGGGGATTAAGTCTCAATGACCGGAAATTCCAAATTTGATTATAGTTGAAAGTAAGAATATACATATTTTTAGTTATTCACTTTAGTTGAGGACCCTTAGGCTAGCGGGGACACATGAGCGAAATCCAATTTAACCTACGTAATATTTTTTCACCCATTTTTCACTAATTTATTACCACCCTAATAATTTTTCACCACCAAACCAACCTTAAGGAGAGCGATTCTGCTAGCTTAAGATTCAAGCTAGCAGAATTCAAAAAAGAAACTTTTTGTTGATGGCATAGTTTTTCACCCATTTTTCACTAATTTATTACCACCCTAATAATTTTTCACCACCAAACCACCCTTAATGGGAGCGATTCTGCTGGCTTAAGGTTCAAGCTAGCAGAATAATAAAATAAAAAATCTTTTTGTTGATGGCATATTTTTTCACCAATTTTTCACTAATTTATTACCATCCTAATAATTTTTCACCACCAAACCAACCTTAAGGAGAGCGATTCTGCTGGCTTAAGATTCAAGCTAGCAGAATTCAAAAAAGAAACTTTTTGTTGATGGCATAGTTTTTCACCCATTTTTCACTAATTTATTACCACCCTAATAATTTTTCACCACCAAACCACCCTTAATGGGAGCGATTCTGCTGGCTTAAGGTTCAAGCTAGCAGAATAATAAAATAAAAAATCTTTTTGTTGATGGCATATTTTTTCACCAATTTTTCACTAATTTATTACCACCCTAATAATTTTTCACCACCAAACCAACCTTAAGGGGAGCGATTCTGCTGGCTTAAGGTTCAAGCTAGCAGAATTAAAAAAAAAACTTTTTGTTGATGGCATATTTTTTCACCAATTTTTCACTAATTTATTACCACCCTAATAATTTTTCACCACCAAACCCCCCTTAATGGGAGCGATTCTGCTGGCTTAAGGTTCAAGATGAGAGAATTAAAAAAAAAACCTTTTGTTGATGGCATATTTTTTCACCCATTTTTCACTAATTTATTACCACCCTAATATTGTTTTACCATTAAACCACCCTTAAGGGGAGCCATTCTCCTGGCTTGCGGTTCAAGCTAGCAGAATTAAAAGAACATATTTATAATATACCACAGTGTTTTGCTAGGTTTTTACGAATTTATTACCATCCTAGTACTTTTTCACCCCTTAACTACCCCTTGTGAAAAGTCAATAATTGTGTTAGATTAGAATTTAAGGAGACATTTTTTTTCAAATTTACTGTACACTACTTATAACTGAAATAAAAAAGTGTTTTGTTAAGTTTATACTAAACTTTGACCATCCTGATAATTTTGCTCCCATAAACCTATTCGAAAACTTTCCTACTAGCTGAATATTTGAACCAGCAAAATAAGAAAAAAACGTATTTTTGAAATACCTCAATACTCTGCTCAAGTTTTTACTAATTTATTACCATCCTAGTAATTTTTCACACCTAAACTACCCCTTGTGATAAGTCAATAATTCTGTTAGGTTAAAATTTAACGTGAAAAAAATCTTTTTTTACAATTTCACTATCCTCTACTTATAACTGACATAAAAAAGTATTTTTACCTTGATAAGTTTTCATCTCGAAACCAATCTTATTTGGAAACGTTCCTGCTAGCTTAATATTCGAGCCAGCGTAATTTAAAAAAATTATTTATGATATACCACAGTGTTTTGCTAAGTTTTTACGAATTTATTACCAACTTAGAAATTTTTTATCCCTCGACTAACCCTTAGTGGAAGTCAATAGTTCTGCTACGTTTAAATTAAAGGTAAAAAAGTTTTGTTTTATAATTTTACTAAATACTATTTATAAATAAAATAAGAAACTCTCTGGTTAGTTTTTATTAAATGTTAACCAACTTCACCAATTCCACTATCTACACATTTTATCTGGTTGAATGCAAAGCAAATCTTTTCGGAAATATGAGATACTACATTATTATGCTAGATTTGTACTAATGCATTACCATCCTAGTAATTTTTCACCCGTCAACTACCCTCTATGAGGAGTCAATAATTCTACTACGTTAACATTTAAGGTGATAAAAATCTATTTTTATAATTTTACTGTATTCTACTTGTAACTGAAAATATAAATTGCTTGCCTGGTTTTTACTAAATTTGATCCATCCTTATAATTTTTGACCCCCTAAGCCTCAGTTAATGAGAAACATTCAACAAGGTACACATTGACGCTAGGTGAATAAAAAATCTTTTTGAAAACACAAGAGTGCTCTGCTAGAATTTTACTATAATTTTACCAGCCTAGTCATGTTTTTCTCAACTACCCTAATTGAAAAACATTTTCAAATGTTATTCTATACTAACTAATATTTATTTTTTCAATGTTTAAATATTAAAAATATGAAAACACTTTATTCCAAAAACTATAAATTTTACCTGTTTTAAAAAATTGACTCTGATTCGAGTCGTATTACGTGGCTAAGCGAAATCGAATCGTTAGTCCTTTTTATGAATATAAAATAACTGAAATCAAGTTGAGTTGTAGTAAATACAATGGAATTTTTATATTTAACAGAATAAATTACCAGGTAAGAAATATTCAAATTGAAATAATTTTATTACGTCTATTACATTATTTATCTGATTGTAAAGAAGGGTCGTCGGGACCGTGCGCACCTATTGTTAAAAGATTTGTATTCATTAGGTAGATGAAAATTTGAAAAATATTTTAGGTATTTCATATTTTAATATTATTTAAATAAGAAGAGTATTAACGATTGGTCAAAACATAATTTTAAGATTAGGTGTATAACATAAAGAATTTATATTGGAAAACATTTTAGGATATAAATATTTTAAGTAGGTATATTCAAATGAGACCGAAGTTACCGGTTGGTCAGAACAGCTGATATAGATTATTTGCGTAGTAAAATAAATTTATATTAGCAGCATTTTAAAAATTTAAAGATATTTGTATTTTAATTCTTTGTCGATTTTTCATTCATTGTCAGTTGAATATAGGTAAAAATTAAAGGTTATTACAAAAAAATATTAACTTATTTATTTTGTTTATGGAAATGTTTGAAAGAATCGCCCACGGAGAGATCTGGTTTCTCGGCACAATCCACACACTCATAAATTGAGTTTTTTCTTATTTTCAGGATAGGGCATACTCTGCATCTTTTCGTTTTCGTTTCGCGTTTGTCCGATTTATTAGCAATTATTTATAGGTAAATGTTCGCGTGCGATATTCCGTCTTTCTTTGCTTTTTTATAAATTAATTTAAGAATTAATTCTAACCTTGATATCGTCTTTTATGTCTTTTGTTTAGTGTTTTGTTTAACACTAAGTCTAACTTTTCACTGTACCATCGATTCATCTAGCGATAATTCTATAATTCTTTTACTGGATAACGCAGAGCAGTCATTTTATTATTAAAAAGTCTATAACTGTTCTTATTCTATAAAACCGATCTTCAGGAATAATATTAGGTCGCATTGGATTATGGATGAAGATTAAGCACCTTAAAATTATAAGAAAAAGATCTCTTCCGATGTTCTGCAAAAAAGATTTTAAGTTGAATAGTGGATCTGTTTTCCAATAACCCTCCAATCTTGAAATTCGTATGTGTCAGTGTGGAAGATAATTCCCATAAATACTAGAAATTCAAATAAGGAAAGTAGTTTACATCTTTAAATGCTAGAATTTACACAAACACCAACTTCACCAACTTTTTTATATGCTAACCTTGCAATATTGTTGCTGTTTTGTACATTGCCTATTTTTTAACAAAATTTTACGACTTAAAAAGGGATCATTCCCGTGAGTTGGCTGTATATCATATAGTTAAAAAACCGAACATTGAA
Source organism: Diabrotica undecimpunctata (assembly GCF_040954645.1). Classification (NCBI taxonomy): domain Eukaryota; kingdom Metazoa; phylum Arthropoda; class Insecta; order Coleoptera; family Chrysomelidae; genus Diabrotica; species Diabrotica undecimpunctata. The sequence goes on along the minus strand of NC_092807.1, from coordinate 104,167,375 downwards.
GTAAAACACTGTTGTGATTGGTATATTTAATTAAATTTTAAAAATCCCAAAGGATTAAGTTCAAAACGTTTTCGGACTTATCAGTCCATTTTCAGTGAAATTTGTAGTACTTTTAGTAAGTAATTATAGTGTATTTTTATGTATGAGAGAGTAATAAAATAATAAATTATGTATGCAAATCCCTAAACTGTTGATACGGGTGACTTAATGAAAAACAGATATTTGTCAACAAGTTTACAGAAGTATATAGGAAAACAATTTTAAATTGAGTATGACCACCAGGTATAAAGGTTGGAGCAGAATAGAATACAATAGTTGTGAGGGTTACTAATCCCTAAATAAGGTTGCCAGTGTCGGAGTGATGGAGGTTAACAGGTACTAATGAATTTGCAAGAAATGTAAGATGTTTATTTTATTGGTTATATATAACCAATAAAAGTTTAATAAGTACCTACCTATTTGCAAAATAAAGTTTAATTCTTTAGATAAAATAAAACGTTTTATTTTATCTGAAATGAGTGCATTCCACGAAGTAAGGGTTTCAACAATCAAACATTTAATTCTTTAATTCCAGGAATCTACGACAGTAATTGACTAGATAATTACCTTCTAAACTAATTCCACAGAAAATGTGATAGTGGGTTTTTCCATTTTGTAGGAAGGTCCAAGTGGCGTATTCAAAATTCTTAACAGTTCACTAAAAGTAGGTACTTCAGTTGCAAGGTGCAGTTTATTGTGTATACTAGTGTTATGGGAAATTTGGAAGTGCCGTGTAAACGCCGAAAAATTGGTCCTCTAACAGTTAACGAAAAAACATTAATATTTAATTGTTTTAAATCATTTACAGACAAACGTTTATGTGAAAGTGTTGATGAGACCGTTGAGTTAGTTAGCAGTACACTTGGTGTTGGGAAATCTACGATTTACAGAGTTATTAAAGAAGAGAAATGTGGTAGTTTTCAAATGCCACGTAATGCTCCAGGGAAACCAAAATTTCAAATAGAATATCATTTTAAAGAAGGACTTCGACGGAAAGTGCATAAATTCTTCTTTAGACAAGAATTTCCAACATTGGATAAAGTTCTTGTCTCAGTTCGAGATGATAAGGATTACCCAGAAATGAGTCGAAGTACGTTATGGAAACTTTTAAAAGAAATAGGCTTCCGCTGGAAAAAGAATCCCAGAAAGTCTATTTTATTAAAAAGAAGCGATATTGTCATATGGAGAAGACATTTTCTAAGAACCATAAAGGAAATGAGAAACCAAAAAAGAAAAATATTTTATCTTGATGAAACATGGATCAACGAGGGTCATACACCAAATAAATTTTGGCAGCATAAAACTGTTACAAGTCAAAGGCACGCTTTTGTAAATAACTTATCTACTGGTTTAAACCCACCATCAGGAAAGGGACGCAGGCTGATAATAGTACACATTGGCAGTTCAGACGGTTTTGTTGAAGGTGGTTTATTAACTTTTGAATCAACTCGTACCGGTGACTACCATGAAGACATGAACGCTGATGTCTTTCAAGAATGGTTCGAACAAATGATAGATCTTCTTCCTAAGAACTGTGTAATAGTAATGGATAATGCAAGTTATCACTCCAGACTTATAGAAGGACTGCACACAACCAAGTGGTTAAAAAAAGACTTGCAGAATTGGCTGAGTTCAAAAAATATTACGTACCATCCCGGATCTATAAGAAAGGAACTTTATTCGTTGTGTGCCCTTCATAAAGAAAAATTTAAAAAATACGAAATTGATGAAATTGCCAAAAATCGTGGAATGACAGTACTTAGATCCCCACCATATCATTGTGAATTAAACCCGATTGAACTGGTATGGGCACAGATAAAGAGTGAAGTTTCAAGAAAAAATACCACTTTTAAAATTCATGATGTTAAACAGTTGTTTTTGGAGGCCGTAAATAATGTAAAACCTGAAAACTGGGAAAAGGCAGTAAATCACACTATTAAAGAAGAGGAAAAAATGTGGAAGCTGGACAATATTACTGATAAAATGATCGAGCCAGTTATTATAAATCTTGGTTCTGAAAGTTCATCTTCTGAATCTGATTTGGATTTGTAACAAGTAGCTGTAAGTTTTATATTAATATTTTTATTCATCTATTTAACATACCTTAGACGGTTTTAAAAACTCTTTTTCTCTTTTGTAATTTTTAAAAATTAAAAAAAATGTGAATTTTTTAAAACCCTTTTTAATGTAGGCCAGTCAGTTCTAATATAGTGTGTGATAAAAGAGGTCACTTTTGTTTACATACACATAACACTTTATAACACTGAAATAATTCATTTATTTTTTACAATTATTCAAAGTAATTTTTCAATTAATCTTGAGCACGCCCATGAAGTGGTCGGAGCTACCAGTTAAAATTATGCTAATTACTCTCTCGTTCATAAAAAAAAACTATAATAAGTAATAGGTAAGTAGTAATTTTTAATTAAATATACCAATTATTACAACAGAAGTGTTTTTCACACACACACACTCGCACACACACACCGTGTAAATGTATTGAAGTATTTTTGAAAAAACAAATTTATTTAATTTTTGTTAAAGGGGTAGTAAGGGGTGAAAAATTACTAAAGTTGTAATAAATTCATAAAAATCTAGCAGAACACTGTGGTATATCATAAATATTTTTTTTAATTCTCCTAGCTTGAACCGTAAGCCAGCAGAATCGCTCCCCTTAAGGGTGGTTTGATGGTGAAAAAATATTAGGGTGGTAATAAATTAGTGAAAAATGGGTGAAAAAATATGCCATCAACAAAAAGTTTTTTTTTTGAATTCTGCTAGCTTAAACCTCAAGCCAGCAGAATCGCTCCCATTAAGGGTGGTTTGGTGGTGAAAAATTATTAGGGTGGTAATAAATTAGTGAAAAAATATGCCATCAATAAAAAGTTTTTTTTTCTGAATTCTGCTAGCTTGAACCTTAAGCCAGCAGAATCGTTCCCATTAAGGGTGGTTTGGTGGTGAAAAAATATTAGGGTGGTAATAAATTAGTGAAAAATAGGTGAAAAAATATGCCATCAACAAAAAGTTTTTTTTTTATTTCTGCTAGCTTAAACCTTAAGCCAGCAGAATCGCTCCCATTAAGGGTGGTTTGGTGGTGAAAAATTATTAGGGTGGTAATAAATTAGTGAAAAATTGGTGAAAAAATATGCCATCAACAAAAAGTTTTTTTCTTGAATTCTGCTAGCTTGAACCTTAAGCCAGCAGAATCGCTCCCCTTAAGGTTGGTTTGGTGGTGAAAAATTATTAGGGTGGTAATAAATTAGTGAAAAATTGGTGAAAAAATATTACGTAGGTTAAATTGGATTCCGCTCATGTGTCCCCGCTAGCTTAAGGGACCTCTTTAGTTGCAAGTATTACGGTATAGTTTTGTCCGTTGGTGTTTAACTTTTAAATGGCGAATCTAACGACTATGTTTAGTCAAATGGGAGACATTTTATTAATAATTAATGAATATAAATATTCAACGGCCCATGTCTCCAAAGATGGAAAAGTTAGATGGCGATGCATCAAAAAAGGGTGTCAACAAAAAGCGTACACAAAGAAGGTGATGAAAATTACGTTTCTTGAAAAAGCATCGGTGGAGTATAATTACGCTCCAGATATCCACGTTGACCGACAAATTTTTAGTAATTCTACAAAGAGGAAAGCTGTAGAAGATATATGTGAAAGACCTTTAAAGATTGTCCACAAGGAATTGAGGAAGGAAAATTTCAGCAATTTACCGCTGACGAAGAAAGACATTTCTTGCATTCGAAGAAATATCTATATTGCAAGACGAAAATCCACACCATCATTGCCGAAGTAGCAGGAAGAAGGTCTACAAGTGTTAGTGAACTTAAATTTAAAAACAAATACAGGTGAAAACTTTTTATTATCTACGAAAAATAATTCCGCAATTTTTAATTGTTTCACAAATCTTTACTTTTTGTGTAATGTAGATTCTTTGTATGTAGATGGAAGTTTTCAATACTGTTCTAAATATTTTTGTCAGATGTTTACTATACATGGCTACAAAAATGGTTTTTGTGTTCCTCTAGTATTTTGTTTGTTAATAAATAAATCACAGCAATCGTACAAAAGTACTTTTGATACATTAATAACAATATGTAGAGATTTGAATTTAAATTTCAAACCGAAGCGAATAATTTCTGATTTTGAAATAGCAATTTAAAATGCAGCCAAGTTAGTGTGGCCTGACATTATTATTTTTTGTTGCAAATTTCATTTAACACAAAATTGGTACCGAAAAATTCCAAATTTAGGTTTGTCTTCGGAATATAAAAATCAAACTCTTATTGGAAAATATTTAAAATTGTTTTTCGGCATTTCTTATTTAGATCTAAATGATGTTGGTGAGTTTTTTTCTGATGAATTTTTTAATATTCTGCCAGAAGATGACAGAGTTTTGCAATTTTGTGATTACCTAGTTGATAATTATTTAACGGAAGATTCAACATTTCCCCCTTACATCTCTTATATTTACTACAAACGGATGCGAATAATTTCACTCGAAATTTAACGAATGTTTTCATAACTTACATCCTGACATATTTAAATTTACATACATTTTGTTAAATTTTCAAGCAGGTATATGTGAAAATTAGAAATGCACATAGATTCGAAAAAAAAAAACTTGATAACACGGCAAAAAGAAAAGTTGATTTTATTGAAAATAGTCTATATAATAATAGTCTATATAAATCTTATAAATGAATATTACTCGAATCAAAACATTACTAAATTAGACTTATTAAGTGAGTTTGCAATTATTATGCAGCTAACTTTTAAAATCTAAAATATAGTGTTCACTCTTACTTATTTTAATCACTAATCAGACATTAGAATTAAGCACTATTATTGTTTAACTGTAGTTTTTGTTATTGTATGTAAGTCAATGTAGATTTATAAATAAACTCTATTTGATTATATTGTTATACTTTCATTATTTAATCATTTAAAACTTTTCCTCATGCTTTGGAATACAATAAAGTAAAATAAAAACTGTATGTTCTTAAAAATATTAGCTAAGTACCTAGGTAGCGTGGGGCAGTTCGTAGTAGCTTTTAATCCTACTATAAAACTAAACTCACTAAAATCTAGGTATCGTGAGGGAGTTCGTAGTCGCCCCATAATTTGAATGGAAATAAATATGTTAAATCTTCTTGTCATTTCATACCAAGAAGACCTACAGTGACATATGGAGCAGAAAATTGGATATTAAACAAAAGATACCAGAGCAGAATTCAGGCAGCAGAGATGAAATACCTCAGAAAAACGATAGGAGTAAAAAGAACTGATAAAATCAGAAATGAAGAAATAAGAGAAAGACTCAAAATCAAACCGATACTCGACTCAATCAAGGAGAAAAAATTAATATGGTTCGGACATCTAACCCGGATAGACAATAATAGACAAGTAAAAAGAGTGTGGGACGCCAAACCAATAGGGAAGAACAGAAGAGGAAGACCCCTTAAAGAATGGAACAGTGACATCTCGCAGATACTGCAGAGTAAGGGTAAGACTTGGCAGGAATCAACACAGATGGCATCCAATAGGAAGAAATGGAGAAAGTTCGTTAAGAGCTAGGACACCTCAGAAGACTGTAAATTATTGTAATTTAATGAATTGTATTATAAACGGCCCAACACCGAAAGGTACAAATGGGTCTACTGATTAAGTAAAGTAAAGTATTAAAACCCAAGATTATTGCATCTGGCGTACTAAAGATTTTTTGGAACAAATTGTTATACAGGCATTCATAGATGGACTACAGGATGTTGAGGATTACATCACAAAATACTAAATGTAGCACTAATCTCATTTCAGGAGTATAAAGACGAAAAAGTATTTGTAGATCTCGCCCAAAATTAAAAGAAATGAAAAAAGTTATAGAACTGTTTTCTTGTGGCACGTATACGTTAAAAATGATGTTTATATGGACTAAGCCACAATTGATTCTAACGAAAATTACATTTTTAACTAAAAATGTGATTTTTCGAATTCCACTCCGGAAATCGTTTTCAAAAAAAAATATTTAAGAATTGTATTAAAAAAGTGTATAACTGCCAAAGTTGTTGAAGAGGTCATGACTTCATAACACTTTATAAGTTCTAACTTTTAAAACTTCTAACACTTCTATTTCTTATTTTAGTGTTAGATTCAACCACAAAATTTCCCAGTGGCTTTCTTGCTGGTACAAATTACGACTTCGGAAACTTCGACGAATGTATCAAAGTAAAGGCTCCATATCCTGAGGACCAGTTTTACGGAAAATATTGTTTGGTGAAATTTACTTTGAAGCCACCTTTATCTATGCATCTGAAGTCTAAAAATGATACAAATACACGCCATTCTAATTTAACGATGTGGACTAAAATCGATGTAAGTAATTTTTATATAAACTATATGTTTTCATTGGATTTGTTTTAGAATTAGAAAAAATAAAAGAGCGTTATTCTTCTTCTAATTTTTAATCTCTAACAAATTGGGAAACAACCGATTTTTCGTCGTCGATTTAACAATTTATTAGGGTGATATCTAAGCGAGTACTTCGTAAATGTGAGTAAAATATAACACCAACTATTTTGTCACAAGATACAATTTCCTATCTCCCCGATTCAAAAATGGTCTCGAATTCAATTTTTCTAAGACCAGTTGATAAATCTGAACTGATCCAAATAATCAATAGTATCAAAAGCAAATCTTCCTGCAGTACTAATGGACTATCCATAAACATTTTCTTAAATCTCCCAAAAAATGTGTTGGAAGTTCTTGTCTTACTAATTAATGATTTTTTTGAAAAAGGTATATTTCCAGAGTACTTAAAGACAACCATTATTATTCCTCTTCATAAGGGTGGTAAAAAATCGAATGCCTGCAAGTATAGACCTATTGCTTTACTACCGGTACTATCCAAAATCCGTTCTCGTTGAAAACAACATTTCATCATAACATCAGTTCGGCTTTTTATCTAATAAATGTGCCAGTGATGGTATGTTTTCTGTACTATATGAGGTTTACCATGAGGTTATTTCTTTGAATTGGTTCTAATCTTACTTGGGAAATAAGAAACAACTAGTTAAAGCAAATTATACTAACTCTAGTCAGACACTAATTTAAAAAACGATGGAAAAATTTTTCTTTTAGCTCATGGTACCAGTATCACCTGAAGAAACTCTAATATTGCAACTCTTCATGCAATCTTAACTTCTGATCTGCTTAAAATAAAAACCTGGTCCGACTCTAATTTACTCTATTTTAATGTGGATAAGAGACAGTAGCGCTATCATATAAAGGAACTTTTTAACCTTTGCTTCTTAATAACAGCCAGATTAGTATGATTTATTCTGTAAAATTTCATTGTATTTTTATAGACAGCAAACTTATCTTCTTCTTCTTCAAGTGAAAAGTTCATTTGATGTACGTCCGTACCATTCTCTCAGGTTGCGCAGCCATGACATTCTACGCCTCCCTATGCTTCTCTTTCCTTGGATCTTTTACTGCATAATCAGTTGAAGCAAGGTGTATTTCTCTCCACGTGTAATATGTCCAAGATATTCCAATTTTCTTGTTTTAATTGCATTTAAAATTTCTATTTCTTTATTCATCCTTCTCAGAACCTATTTGTTTGTGACGTGTTTTGTCCAAGATATTTCCAGAATTCTTCTATACAGCCACAGCTCGAATGATTCCAGTTTTTTCATTGATGTCGCATTCAAGGTTCAAGATTCCATTCCATAAAGCAAAGTCAAAAAAATATAGCACCTCGCCAACCTAACTCTTAGTTCCAATTTTAAATCCCTTGTACATAGTATACTTCTCATTTTGTTGAAATTTGCCCTATCCTAGATTTTGATCTCCCGAAAGCAATTATTTGTGTAGTTAATCATTGTTTCCACATATGCATATTTGTCCACTTGTTCGATGTTGGTTCCGTTTATTAGAAGATTCTCGTTATTTCTTTGAGTTTTCGATATTCTCATAAATTTCTTCTTTTTGACGTTCATTGTTAGACCGTACTCTTCTCAATACTCCGCTATTCTGGTCACAAGTCTCTGAAGATCTTCAATATTTTCGGCTAAGATCACAGTGTCGTCCGCATATCTAATGTTGTTAATGGGAACTCTATTTACCTTTATTCCAGCTGTTTCACCTTCAATAGCGTTTTTCAGGATCTCTTCGGAGTAGGCATTAAAAAAAATTGGCGAAAATACGCATCCCTGTCTCACTCCACGTCTAATTTCAATTTCTTCTCACAGCTGTTCGTTAACACGTACTTTTGCTCGCTGTTTATAGTATAAATTTGATATGATCCTGAGGTCGTTGTAGTCAATCTTTTCAGGACATTCATTAATTGTTTATGTCGTACTTTATCGAATGCTTTATTATAGTCAATAAAACATGCGTATATATCTTGATTGACGTCCAGGCATCTTTATATCAGTATATTAAGTAAAAAAAGAGCTTCACGCGTTCCTAGGCCTTTGCGAAAACCAAATTGTGTATCATTAACGTCTATGTCCAGTTTGTGATATATTCGGTTATGTATGACTTTTAGTAGTAACTTTAACACATTAGACATCAAGCTAATGGTGCGGTAGTCGCTGCATTCTCTCGCGTTTTTCTTTTTAAGGAATCAAATATAAATTGACGTTAACCACTCTTTGGGTAATATGCCTGAACTATAAATTTGGTTCAAGAGTGTCACTAAAACATCAATGTGCTTCTCATCTAAAATTTTTAAGATTTCTATGGGAAGCATATCAGGTCCCACTCTTCATTGTTTTTAATGCGTGTAATATTTCTTCTTTTGTAATATATGGACTTATTTCTTCTGACGTTAGTTCTATGTGTTTCAGATCTCCTCTTTCATCATCAAACAATTCGTCGATATACTCTGCTAATCTTTGTACTTTCTCGTCCGTATGTGTTATAGTAGTCCCGTGTCTATCCAGAATTGCACGAGTGGAATTTTGTTTTTTTTAGTCCTGCCAGAACTTTCTTGTGTAGGTTAAACAGATCATATTTATTTTGAAGGTCTTCGATCTCTTTGCATTTCTCTCCAAAGTATTTTTCTTTTGCCTGCTTTATCATCTTCCTGATCTCGTGGTTTATCTATGTGTATTTATTGTTGTCTTTGTTTTTAAATTGTCTCCGTTGTTCCATTATATTGAGTATACACTAGAGGTCCCACTAGAGCTCAATCCTTTTGATACCGCAAGTATCTGGGATGAGTGAATTTTCCCATTAGAGAGAGTGTGAGCCGTATGGCTAAATCTGAGAAATATCATGTGATTTTGTTATGGTAATGAAGTCCAAGTGATAACTGGGTTAGTGCGTAGTCTGATATTTTACGCATTTTCGATAACTATCGCGTTTTCTGTCACTCTATAGAGTTTATTCGTTTTTTAAAATATCAAGCTTTTATTCGACTAAGAATTGTAGAATCTTGTGTAACGCTAGTTTCTGTATTATGAACCATAACTTTTAAAATTTTATGATTTACAGATTTTAAAACTTTCTTTTTTGTATAATTGTCATATTTTAATTTTTTAGGATTATCTAAAAGATCCGTCGAAGAATCCTCGTAACGTGATTCCTTTCGCCTTTTGCATTCCGTCCAGCTGCACCAACTTAGACTTGCAGAAAAGTCTGATGGAAGTTGCCAGCAATTTTAATGAACAAGTTCAACATCTAGTAGATGTGGAGGTTGATAAACTTACTTGCCAAGTTCAAACTTATAATTCGAAACTGGATTCTGGAGACGTTTTGTTTATGTGAGTTCATACAAAATTTTCCTTTGCTAAAGTTTAGTGCGCGGGTAAGGAAAAAGGCCCCGAGGAAAGGGTTTATTTATTATTAATAAATGCCAATCTCTGACTAATTAAGATTTTAAAGTGTAATGCGCAGATTTATAGTTGCCGTATTTTAGCTACAAGAAATAGATGAAATGGTTGTTTTGAAATTTTACTGCAGCATGATGGATTTTATAAAATTTTTAATATAGAATATTATCTAATATAGAATCAAATATTATTATTGAATAATTTTAAGGTTTTGTTTTAAATATTGAAGGGTGACGTGCTTTTTATCAAGAAATTTTTCCTTTTACCCTATGACGGCCGATATGTAATTTAGATATGATCAGTGGGCCTCAAACAGTGGGGCGTTAATATTTAATTCCGATCGCTTGAAAAGTAAAAGTATTTAATTTCCTGTATTTTATGTTCAGTAATAATATTGGATTTTACTGTATCAAAGGCAAATAAAATAAATATGTATTTACAGGGCATGTTAAATACTTGAAATTATTTGTCGAAATCAAATGTTTATCAAGGTCTCTATTTTTCCTTTTGTCAACCATTTTCCATCCACTCCTGAATGTAGGTCTCTCCCAATTGCTTCCATCTTTCTCTATCTTGCGCCAATCTAATCCACTGTTTGCCTGCCACTGTTCTTATGTCATCTACCCATCTTTTTTGAGGTCTTCCCGTGCTTCTTGTTGTCGTCCTTGGTCTCCATTCTAGAATTCTCCGTGTCCACCTTTTGTCATTATATCGGGCTACGTGACCTGCCCAGCGCCATTTCATTTTTGCAATTTCTTCCACAATATCCCTAATCTTCGTTCTACGTCTTATCTCGGTGTTTCTAATCTTGTCTCTTAGTGATATTCCAAGCATGATTCGTTCCATTACTCTTTGCGTTGTTTCTAATTTTTTAGCAGATTTTTTGGTAAGGTCTACTGTCTCCAAGCCGTAAGTACAAACTGGTAGTATGCATGTGTTATACACCTTTTTCTTTAAGTTTGCAGGAATGGAGGTGTTTTTCAAGATATATGCTAATTTGCCGAAAGCGCCCCATGCCAGTTGTGTTCTTCTTTTAATTTCAGCATCTTGATTTGGTTTTCCTAGTTTGATAACATGACCTAGATATACATAATGTTCTACATTTTCTATGGTATGATTTTGTATTGTTATATTTGTCTGGTCTCAGCTCAGTATTTTTGTTTTGTTGTAGTTCATTTTTAAGCCTACCGCTCCTGAAACTGCATTTAATTGTTGTAACATATCATTTAGTTCTTGGATATTATCGGCTATTAAAACTATGTCATCTGCGAACCGCAAGTGGTTTAAGTATGATCCGTCGACGTTGATACCCTTATTGTTCCATTCTAGTTTCTTAAAAATGTCTTCTAGAGTAAGGGTAAATAGTTTGGGAGAGATGGTGTCTCCTTGTCTTACTCCCCGTTGTAGTCTTATGGGATTAGTTTTTGTGCTTTCGTCCAGCTTTATCTGCATGGTGGCATTTTCATATATGTTTTTAATTATGTTAGTGTATCTTGAATCTATACGTGCATTTTCTAGAGATTCAAGCACTGCCCATAATTCGATGGAATCGAATGCTTTATGGAAATCGACGAACGCCATATGAATTGGAACATTATACTCGGTGCATTTTTCTATCAGTGTTCTTACGGTGTGCAAGTCGTCTATGGTACTAAAATGTTTTCTGAATCCAGCCTGCTCGATAGGTTGATAGAAATCGAGCTTATGTGTTAGGCGGCTGGTTATGATTTTAGTTAGTCTCTATAAGTCTCTATTTTGCGTAAAGTGAAAATTATACGAACGGTTTTGCATGCAGTTAAATTGGAAAATACTTGCCAAGTTGCTGGTATGTCCAAATTTGAATAAAATACATCCAAGACTTTACTTTCTGCAGACACCGTATTAAATATAACCTTGAAACAGATTGGCACTAAATCACTTCCGAGTTTTCACCAAAACAAAATGTTTAAACACGTGTGTTCCAGTAATGAATACCAAAGCTATTGAGAGTATGCAGTGCAGTAATTAGACCGAAGGTACTTTATCGATTAACTAAAACACACGACAAAGTCCGAATTGAATAGCCCGAAACACTTTTTTGTTACTTCTTTTTAGAAAACGATTTGTCCTATTCACTGTCTGATATTTCACTATCAGAGTCGTCACTATGTGAATTGTCTATCCAAATAATTAGTGGTCGGACCTTATTTATAACTTGCTCGGTTTGAAAAGACTGAACGATTATGTCTTCCGATTGTCTAATATAATTTTGCCATTGTTCTGCCTTTATTTGTTTTAGCGATTCTTTCCATAAACTAATGACGCTATCGTCATCTGTTGTTTTGGATGCATGTTTATCATAAAAAATTTGGCTGTACCCCAAACTAACTCAATTGCATTATAGTGGCAATGGTAGGGCGGAAGTCAAAAAACTTCATGGCCGTATTTAAGAGCCATTTGGTCAGTAACAAATTCCTTTTGAATTTTGTGCTCTCCACACCTTTGAAGTAAATCGACTTTTAAAAATATGTCACTGTGATAAATTTTCTTTTATGTCAACCACAACTTTATTTCTTCTTTTGTCCAGGTGCTTGAAGGAAATCTTTCATCTACTCTTGAGTAGTATGATGCATTATCCAACACTATTTTGGATGGTCGCTCCAATTTTATTAACAAATTTTCTTCAAACCATTCTTCAAAAATATTTGCATCCATATTTCCATGGTAATTACCTGTATTCTTTGTGGACGAAAAAATTAAACTAGCGTCAGGAATAAAACCCTCATCATTTCCAGCATGAAGTATAATGTAGCGTTTACCGTTACCGGAACGACTAGAAGAATAACATTTCGTGGTGCCATCTTGCCAGGATGATTTTGACATATTTCCTTTAGCAAAAATCCAAGTTTCATCTAAAAATACAACTTGCCTCGGACTATCAGACGTTTTATTGTTAATGTATTTTCTTAAAAAATGGCACCGTTTTGAAACAACATTAGAGAGTTCACACAATACTTGTCTATTATTTGTCTTTTTATATCAAAAACCTAAATGTTTCAGCACTCTCCACAAATTTGTTAAACTAATATCACACAGTTCCTTGTCTTTTATTTTTTATAACACAGCACTAATTGTTACATGTTCTTTGGCTTTATACATATTATATATAATATTTTTAATTGCAAGTATAATTGACTGGTGCAAATCTAAAGTTTTTGGATGTCGACGATTTCTCTTGCTTACTTTATTTATTTCATCCTCACTCATGGTATTAATTCTTCGGAATGTCCTCTCTGAGATATCGCAAACATCGCATGTGCGTTTCTGAACTGCCATAACAGATGTCAATGGACCCATATTATTTTTTTCCAAATTGAAATAACTTTCGACTTTTAGAACTAAACGCCGTTCTTCTGGAGATAACACTCTACGTTTTGACTGTATCTTATTTTCTTCCAAATTACTCATTTTACTTTAAAGTACCCCTTCACTACACTATATACAAATACTATAAAAAATAGGTACTTATATACAATTAATACACCCTAAAAAGGACGAGGGTTGTACAACAGATGAAACAATCGAACACAAATTATTTAACAGCCAATGCTAAACAAACATAAACACTGCATTGATTGTGATTGCAAAAAACCGTTCGCATGTTTTAAATAAGATTCTTGCTGATTATGTATTTTGTTAAATTATTAATAAACACTATGACAACCAACGACCATCAATCAATTTTTAACGATAAACAGAAGAGAAATATGATGAAATTTGAATTTGATCTACTTTGTCGATGACAGTGTCGTTAACAGAAAGATATTTTTAAACAGCATGAATCATTTTTCAATGATTGCGTGGATTTAAGAAATACATTACTAAACAAATTTTTAAAGTGTGTATAAAGGAGATTACAATTATTATGACACATGGTATTCACTCCTTATTTTTCAAATAATATCTTCTTGTAAAGGCATAACTTTGATTATTGGGTAAACCTACATTATTCGATACGTCAGAAGAAATTAAAAAAAAATATCATGTAATAAATTCACTGTTTAAATAAATATTCCGTACTCGTACTATTGCAATAAAATATTAAAACAAATAAACGATAACATGTTGAGCAGTGCTGATTGAAACAACAAAGCAGTAAAATGTTATTCATAAAGGTAGTGTAAAAAATATATTGCCGCTTATCTGGTCCGCTAGTAATAAAGTTAATTCATAAGCATTTAATTGCAAAGCGGTCTTCTTAGGTGAAAATTATCGAACTAAGAGGTTCGTCTATAGATTGAAACATGTTCAATGTATCTCACAATTATTTTCTTCCACAAAATTTTTTTACTTCGCTCATAGCTAACAAATCAGCGGAACGTTTCATGTGCCCCATTTATAAATATCTATCATCATATCTTGATGGCTAATATTTTTGACTTCTCAAAAGGACTTAATTGCTCACTTGAAAAACTAATGCTATTCATATGGCTATCTCTGTTTTGTCTAGCAGAAAGTCGTTTTACAAAAAAAGTTCCTTTTATTCATCACGGTTTTCTGCCCTAATTCATAATTAGGGCTAATCTTACATGACCATCGGAATTCTCCCTCGTTAAAAAAGAAATCTCAATATTACTCCACTTGTGTCCAAGCTATTGAATGAGTCAGTTTGACTAGGCGGTGTTTATTTACTTATATTGTCCATATATCTTGTAAGTGTCCCTCTAATATAAATTATTCATTGTTATTATAGTTTTGCGATGGTCTGTTAACACAACGTCCTGTTTTTTAGATTGATGAAGTTCAATATCTAAATTGTGCGGTTCCTAGCGCTATCTGCAATAACGACCATCATCATTACCTGCAAAAGACACGCGAAAATTGTGTGGGAACAGACCTCGTTTGATTATCTAACAGTAGATATAAACTTTTGTGTTTTGAAAGTACTCTTGCTGCTTTTATATTCAACTCAAACAAAGGTTTTATGATCAAAGACACTAGGTACTGACATAAATTTAGTGAGTCATTTTATAATAGTTTATATATATATATATATATATATATATATATATATATATATATATATATATATATATATATATATATATATATATATATATTATCAATGACCTTACCTATAACTCGATTTGTCTCAGATTGCACTTTCGTGGATTAGTATCTTTATTTTTGTATTTCTAAATATGGGGACCAAAATCAATAATAAACATACAAAAATATCAAATGTAAAATTCATCAATATCATGTGTCAACATAGATTAATATACCTGTTATAAAAAAACAAAAAAGTTTTTAACAGAACAAAGTTATACCATAAATTTTCAACATCTACAAGATACAGACCGGATGTTGATAACGTGCTCTCCAGTTCTAGTAGTTAATGAGAAAGTAGTTTCTATTCAATCACCGCTAAAATATTTTTAATTCACTCTAAACTTCCTGTAAATGTCTTTGAAAAAAAAATAGTTTATAATTTGAAACTGCTTATTCTTAGGCTCCAACTCCTCCTGGTTCAGGTACTCTCCTCCCAAGTCAATCTTTGCTCAAATAAATTATTTCTTATTGAAATTAAAAGTATTAATCTGATGCTGCTTCTAACTCTCTGAATCTGGTGTCATCTCAAGAAAGACATAGAGAGCCTATTCTTAAATAATTTATATTTAAAGAATCTTTTGTGTAGTTGGCGCCCAAAATGTTCTTCTCTTTCGTCTTATCTTATTTATCTCACTCTAGTCTGGATCTGGAGATCCTCAAGACACCTCTTCTAGACTAAAGCTCAGATTTTAGAATCGGTATTTGTGTAACCATATTGCTAATGATCTGATTTTTTCATCTTTCATTTGGCACACTCATCCACTGCCCAGCTGTGATAGGTGTTTATATGTTATACAATTAAACCTACAAAGGTTAAAGTTGTCCAGCCTTAAGACATACATTATGGCCTTATGTGATACTTCTACGAAGTAGTAGGGCTTGAGTTGATAATGTTCAAAAGTCTGAAAGAATCTGCAACTCGCACTTTCTGTCAATCTGATTTTGTTCGTGTGCGCTTTGAAGTAACACTGTCCTGTTAAGGGGCCTATAATGATTCGCAGATCATTCCCATTCATATCTAGTAAATGCAAAAATAAGTATAACCATTCTAAAGTTTATTCGTTTACCAAATTCCCATCAGTAAACATGAGCACGTGTTGATATTCGCCGTCTCATTCGTCAAGAGGCTATAAAATATAATTTATTACCGTAAGCGAGACAGATTCTCATGTTACAGATCCCAACTTGTGATCATTTTAAATTCTAATTATATCGTGTTGATTTTTAAGTTAATATATTGTGTTATATTTATGTTATAGTTATTGTTAAGTTATTTACTGGTCGTGTTATTTTTTAGTTTAGTTTAATTGTGATATAATGATTAAATTTCAAGAAATTCTTACACTAACAGTTTCAAAAGTAAATATTTTAAAAAATCATATGATACATAGGTCGTACATCAGTACGACCCTGTTTGGCTTACACGTGGTTCTATTGACGATTGGGAATTTGTAGAATGAATAGGGTTTAAGTTTCAAGAAGTACTAATATGTATTGATTTTTTTAGATTAGTTATTGCAGTGGCAATTTGCAATACCGGTATTGGTTCTTTATACTATTATTTTTCGACGAGAAGCAACGGCAGAAAACTTATTTGTACCGGTAAGTAATGTCAATGAGTGTTGCAGATTCTCAACTGTATCTAAACATTGGTAAAATATTAACAGACTTTTTTTGATTCTCCCCGTATAGTTAGCCAATAATTAGGCTTACAAAAACATAGACACTTTTGAACCATTAGACGGTTGTTAATTATTGTTGCAAACAAAAGACTGTTCTTCCATACCTTGTATGTTGACAATGAAGCGTAGAAACATTGCCGAGTGGATTTCGTTAAAATTGCCGATCGCTTTGAATTATCGCCTACATGTAGCGTCAACTGGCAAAAAACATTTCTTGAACTAACAGCCGTTTTTGCAGTCAGTCGAAAGAGAGTCATTTCACTCAGTAGGCGTGGAGGCTGCTCTGCCAGAGAGACGAGTTCCAGCAGCCAAACAAGACGTATCTTGGTTAGGGTTGGAGGCCCGCTCCGCCATCATCAATACTTTTATGATTGCTTTATGTGTATTTCGAAGAAGATATAGTTTTTCATAGCGGGTTGTACTGTCATTCCATTGGGGTAAAGAAAAACACACAATTTGTTACCAAAACTATTTGCTGCTATATTGAGTACCGTTTACTGTTATATGCATTTTGTTGGGGATATATTTCAATATGTTTATTTAAAAACTCTATTGAATCTTGTTCCGTGAACCGCCAGACATTTTAATCTTTATTTGGAACATATAACTTTATCAAAACATTTTACGTTTATTTAAACACGTATTTACTTTATTGTATAATAAATCTAGCTTTATTTTGCCTTTGTATCTATATGTAGTTAACAATATATTACTTTTTGTCTTATATACAAAATTATACCATTACGTTAAATGGATCTTGGTCTTTCCCGTCGTATCATATTTAAACATGCTTTTGATTTCTTTTGCAGATAAGCAGTTTAGTTCGTGTAATACAGATATAAACATTTTTTTCTGTGGTAATATATAAACTCACTGCAAAAGGAAGAAAACCAGCGAACTCTAGATTGCGGATGTATATTTATATGTTATATGAAATCACATATCATGATATGTCATTGTATGTTCAAAAACAACAGTGAGTATAGAAATACATATTATATTATATAATATGTATTTCCTTATATTTCCAGTTTTTAGCCTAAGAAATAGTGTGATTATTAAGGACTTAGTCCTAAGCCTTTCTTAGAACACAACAATAGATCCGAAAAAAGCAGTGGTATAGGCCAAGAGCCACCTTATTAAATCTATCTAAGCGTAGTTATTTAAAACAATATAAAACAAAAAAGTTAATAATTAAAGTTATACAATTATCTGCATTTATAAATATATATATATATATATATATATATATATATATATATATATATATATATACTTGGAAATTAAATTTTTGGATTTTTTGCGATGCACGCTGGTACGCAAAAAACTGTTTTGGTTTAGGTTCTTCTAATAAACCGCCACCCGACATTACGGCGGTATTACCAGATGATGATAAATGTGTCACGATTTCCAATGCGGTCATGTACAAAAATTTATTGTTCGACTACCTTGACAAAAAATATGATTATAAACTTAAGGAATTAAAAACAAAATTATAAAAAAAGAGCCTCAACCTAGAAGCAACAAGAAAGTTGAATTTTCTTCTGTGTCCTTTAGTGGCAGATCTTAAAATTTTGTCACTGTACAAGAAAAGGGTGGTTTGATTATAAGCAGAAGAACAAGAAGACAGGAACGTAGACATCTTATCAATTCCATCTACGTCTGTCCCAGTAGTAAAATATTTTTTAATTTAATTAAAGAAAACTTGCAGATACATATAAATAAAGATTTGTAAAATAAACGGATATTGAAATAGGTACTTTTTTAATGAAGTATGGTTTTTGACTCTGCCCAGATGGCCGTGTTCGTCAGGATGGTTTTTAGTGATTTTACGATTAAAGAAGATCTTTTGAAGTTCATTCCACTGAAAGGACACACTACTGGACAGGAGTTGTTTTCTCATTTAAAAAATATTATTTCTTCCGAGAAAATTCCAATATCGAAAATGGTAAGCGTGACAACCGATGGCGCTCCAGCTATGGTGGGTTGTGATAAGGGTCTGGTGGCGTTATGTCGTAAAGATGAAACTTTTCCGCAATTTCTCTATTACCACTGCATTATCCATCAGCAAGCATTATGTGGAAATTTCCTGAAACTAAACAACGTTATGAAACTGGTGGTAAAAATTGTGAACAAGATTAGAGCTCAAGCGTTACAAAGAAGATTATTCAGAACCTTGGCCGATAAAGTTGCTCAAAGTAGCTCAACACATTGAAGAGGTTGGCGACCACTGATCTAGAGTATAGCGTCTGAAACAATTGAAAACGGGAGAAAATTGAAACAAAAAGAAATTTTTAAACTATACATTATACAGGAAAAGGTGCCACTTTTGGAAACTTAAATAATTAAATTGACCTTATAATACTTATAATTTTGATGTATAATTGTTAAGACAATTTAAATTTGTCTTTATATCCTTATTATAAAATGTAATTTAAGTTAGTTTTACGGAACAGCGGGACGTCAAAACACGGGAAAATAGCTACGGGACGGGACAGATAAAAAAGTGCAGGACGTGGGACAAGACAAGAGCCTGTTCCGCGTCCCATTGTCCTGCTTGAAACCCCACTTCTTAGAATTGGAGGTAAAAAGAAGGAGAGACATATAAAAGATAAAATTAAATATAAAGTATGTATTGAAAAAAATTTTTAAATTCTTTGAAACGAAGTATAGCATATGGAACATGATTAAATAGTTACGTATTCCCAGTCAAAGATAATCCGTAGTTCGGCAAAGGGCTCCAATCTTGCTTAATTATGGATAAGCAAGGTGAATTAGGAATAAGACCGCCTGGGTCGTATCAAGTCCTATTTAGTGTCCCACTTAATCTTACATCAGTGTACCAAAAGTCCAACAGAGAGAACATTAATTAGAAGTAACTGCCTATATGCATTTCAGGATAAAAAGTGTCTTATTTACACTAAAATCGATAGAACATAGCTTATACAAAAATGGTTACGCTTACCTGACGGGCATTTTCACAAATAGCACAGCATATGATTCGTTCTGTGGTCAGAAATCTAATGAGACGCGGTTTCGTTGAGAAACTCGAATATCCCCGTTGGAATTATGCCACAGTGATCAAATGCGACCAATAAAAAAGAGGTTCTATAAGATGCTTCTGTCATCTCTCAAGAATCGACAACCTCAACAATTTTATTGTTTTCGTTATTTAGAACGAAGATACGTTGTATAGATATCACGATATCACATATATTAATAAGTTCTGAATTCAGTGAAAATTAAAAAAAAAATAGATTCTTTGATAGTCTTTATTATATGTAACGAATTCCAGACAACTCCTGTCTATCATATACATTTATACGTCGAATAATAGATAACGGTATTTTAAACCTGACATCACCGTATCTGTAACATCTTAAAGCTAATCTTTTCTTCTCAATTCAAATCGTACTTGATAGTAAGGCGACACGCTAATGACATATTTTGACGAATAGTCTGTCAGCGATGAATTCAGTTTGTGGCTGAATAAATCGACGGAGTAATTTCTCAGTACGTGATCATTTTAAGTTTTCAATTGCGAATTTATCAGCAGAATATTAAATAGATACCTGCCGCAGACTTGAACTTGAATAGTCGCATGAAATTAAAATAGTTGTTTAATTGGAAAATTTAATTAAAGAATCTGTCACAGACATTAGATAACTAATTAGATGAGTCGCGTTTTTCCACTAGAAATTACGAGAATATTATAATTAGACCAAGTTTTAAGGTAAGGTATAGACAGCGTATTTTTAATTAATTTCTTAAACAAACTGAACTATTCTAATATATTCGACAAGGAAGATAAAAGGAAAATATACGACAATTAAATCTGTTCGCCAGTGCAATATGGGATGATTACAGACTATGTAGGTGCGAATTAGTTTATTAATTGTTTATTTACAATATACGTACATACGTCGAGCTATAGTTCGCAGTGGTATTATACTACATTATATT
This sequence comes from Diabrotica undecimpunctata, assembly GCF_040954645.1. Taxonomy (NCBI): domain Eukaryota; kingdom Metazoa; phylum Arthropoda; class Insecta; order Coleoptera; family Chrysomelidae; genus Diabrotica; species Diabrotica undecimpunctata. The sequence continues at coordinate 104,146,755 of NC_092807.1, read as the reverse complement.
ATTGGCTAATTAAAATGCCAATGTTACAAAAAAGCCAATGTTATAAGTAGAGAGAGGAATATATGCAAAGTGCATATATTGCATATTTTTGCCCGTTTCAAACAACATTTCATATTTAAGCTAAACACGATTTATTTTGCATATCTTAAAACTAAATTATAAGAGTCTAAATATCTGCTCTCTTAATTGGAATTGGACATGAACATAACTTGGATATGAACAAGCTCATTATGGTTTTTGTTAACTCACCAAATAAAATTAGTTTGGTTAATAAAATTGCTGCTAATACATCTCAAAAAGAATTAATACAAAAATGTCCTTATCTAATAAATGCTTCCCTGAAATTTTAATATATAATTTTGAAAACATTTTCTTAACACAAAAAAAATTGAATTTATAAATAAGTTAAAATAGCGACCAATTACAAATAAGCCTCAATGTCATTAACGCCAACTTAAAATTTTTATTTTTGACAATTATAGTGCCAAAAATAAAATTTTGTTTAAAAATTCTTTTTTGTTTAGTAACAAAAAAGAAGATTGATTCACCATTGATAGATGTCTGAAAAAATGTAACAGATATATGGAAAATTAAATCAAAATGTGATATTTTACAAGTTTCATATATGAATTATAAAGAAATAATATAATTATAAATTTTGCTTAGATTTTGAATTTCTGATCTTTTGTTTAAATTATTATCACTTTTGCTAATACAAACCATTTCCAAAAAAGTCCTTTTGATTTTATTACTTTCACTACATAAAATTTTAATGTTATCAAAATCCATAATATGGTCTTTATCGATTACATGCTCTGCCAAAGCACAAGATGGTTTTTTAATTCTGCAATCACTTTTGTGAGATATAATGCGATTTGAAAGTTTTCTTCCGGTCTCACCAACATACTCAGCTTCACACTGAGTACAACTAATGCTGTATACTACATTCGTTTTTTTCAAATATGTCTATAGGATATTTAGTTTTGGAATATAAAGATGAAATAGTTTTGATGTTCTTTGTTGCTATTTTTATATTGTCAATAACCTTTAGTGTTTGTATTAATTTAGGTGTTAATGATGGTATAAAAAGTAGTGAATGATAATAGATGTTCTAATTGTTAGATACAATGTTTTGAGATTTAGCAAAAAATTATATTAACAATATCAGAAAAAAGCATCCTTTGTAGCATATCTGGAGGATAAGAGTTTTTAATTAAAATATTTCTTAACAATTGAAGATCTTCTTGTAGATAATCTGGATGAGGAAGCTTTAAAACACGTTCTTTTAATCCTGTTATAAGGTTCATTTTCATCTTATTTGGATGATGAGGGTAATAGCTTATAAATCTATTACTACATATGGGTTTTCTGAACCATCTGGTTTTCAACATATTGTCTGTATTTCTTACAATTCTCATGTCAAGGAATGGTAGAGAATTATTTACCTCTTCCTCAACTGTAAATTGTATATGTTGATTATGATTGTTGAAAATGTTGACTGTTTCATGAATTTTGTGTTTAGAAAGTGCCAAAATTAAATCATCTACATATCTTTTAATAAAAGGAAGGAAAAAAGTGCAATTGTTGATACAATCAATGATAACATCATCCTTGACATAGCTAATTAGAATGGACGAAAGACTAGATCCCATAGGACTACCAAAAATTTGTTTATAAAAGACACCATTAAATATAAAAATATTAGAATCAAAAACAAAGTTAATAAGTGTTATCTCATTCCAATGTTTTTCAACGCTACTTATGATTAAATCTAGAGGTAAATTGGTAAAAAGAGAAGGACATGGTGTTTTAGATTGGATTCCATCCTATTGGGTGTGTTTTTGTTATCATTTTGTATCTTTGTTTTTGGAGATTTAGTACGATCTTCGCTCTTACCATTCTATAAGCACTTTCCACGGAACAGCTATTAAGAACTGTTACATCATGGACCATGTCTTTGTTGTTGGTTAAAACAAAATCAATTTCATTTTTGGTGACTCCATCTGGACTTGCCCAGGTCCATTTTCTTTGGGGCCTTTTTTTGAAAAAGTTATTCGTTGCAAAGAGGCCATTTCGTACCAAGAAACCTAAAAATATTTTGCCTCTTTCATTTCTTTGTCCGAATCCGTAGGGACATATTGCAACTTCGGTCCCGTCCAGTTTACATCCCAACCCATTACTAGGTTGTGTGTAGTAGGCGCCAGTTTGACTGCATTTTCTAGGTCTTTATAAAAGCTTTCCACTTCCAGATGACAGTGATCTTACATTGTACGTGGCGATATACATTTGTCGTCGTCCGTGGTAGCCTGATCTGACTCGAGGATTCTTCGCACCCTCTGTTTGCTGTCTTTCTTGATCGCTACCGTGACCAAGGATCAGCTTACTGCCGGGGACTGAAGGCCGTGTTTTTGTTGTGAATTATGAATGTTCTTGGGAAAAACACTTTTTTAAAAACCGAACTTACAATTAAAACTTTTATTTTCGACTAACAAAGATTTTAGTAACAACAATAAATTAAATCAGATTGAAAATAACAACAATAAATAAAATCAGATCGTTGCTAGATCCGACATATCTAGCAACGAACAGTAATTTACTATTGTATGCCCCTTTTATACATTGTTTTTGCGTCTACTTGTACATTATGAAGGTGCAAACAAATAGTTGAATTCAATACTCGAGATTCTTTCACGACGAGCACATAAACATACAATTAATACGTTCTTTTCGAACCAATTGCTTTTATTACAATACTTCAACTTTAAGTATTTTACATTCAAATAAAAGTACATAAATTGTTCTACTGACTTTCAGATCACAGCATTATCAAGTGTCCAAGACAAAACAAATTCAAGTCGGGTAGCAAATTGGAATTTTTTGTGTGTAATTGGAGATTTGCGTTCCATTTATTTCAATTCCCAGTTTGTATTAAGTACAATACAATTTCTGATTGAATTTTTAGCGTGCGGGATTAGTAGACATAAAGTCGTATGAGATGAAAATAATACGGGCAGTATATAGGGGGTGATTACAAACTGTTAAAAAAAAAAAGAAAATTTCAAATTTTTTTACATGTATTCTTGATTTATTATCATCTCTTTTTTGTTTTTGTGGAGTTAGACATACCTTTCTCTTTTGCTTCTTCCAGGAACTTGTACATCAGCTATTCTTCGTATTGTATGATATTCTTCATCATCATTTTGATATTCAACATACCATAACCATCTGACCTATGCTTTCTCATTTTGGTATCAATTACTGCTACTCCTAGACTTCCCCTAATATACCCTTTTATTCCTAATTTTATCCTTTTTGGTCACCATTCGCGTATGGTTTCATTTTATTTTCTGTGGCAAAAAGATTCTTTGTCTAATGCCATCTCTCTCTCCACACACACATATACAGTTTCATTTTCGGCATATGAATTTGCTTTTTCTTTATTCTTAATGGTTTATATTCAGTACCGTACCTGATGGAATCTTTGCCAATTTTATTTGTAATGGTAGTTATCTTGTCCCTCCAGGGAGATTACAATTTTTAATGAAATTCCTTCAACAAACATAATTAAAAGTCTGACTTCTCATAATCATTTCACCGTGCAAAGTTATTATCTCATTTGTAGTTGGAATTTCATTTTTAAATAAATAAATATTGTAGGTATTCATTTTCATGCAAGTTTTAAACCTTTTTCTTAAAGATGTTGTCTCTACTGTTCCCGTCTTTTATCTAACTCCCTTTTAATTTTTTTTATACTTATATTTATTATTTTTTAACTTTAGTAGTTTTGATCACAATCAGCATATCTTAAGTACTCTGGTAATTATTTTTCCTATAATTGCCAGAGTAGTCGGTGCGTTTTGATTTAGTTTCAGTCTTCTTACAAACTCTCTCTGATGACGTAGACCCAGAAATACGTGCTAAGGAGTGGTAAGAGACTCAAATTAAATCGAAATGCAACCGTCTTCGTAAATAGAAATTACTTTGCCTGAAATGAATGACAACGCTTAAGAACAGCCCCCCACCCAAGAAGAAATTAGAGAAGCCATTTCAAAACTGAAGAATAACAAAGCCCGCGGTTTGGACAATCTTCCTACCGAACTCTTTAAAAATGGCGGTGACACCCTTTTTAAACACATGCATAAATTAGTAACCGAAATCAGGCAACGGAAGGAAACGCCCGTGGACTGGAAAAGATTGATTCCCTATCTATGCTGAACCAAATCGAAATCGGAAACTACCAGTGCGGTTTCCGACCCAATAAATCAACAACAGATCAAATCTTCACAGTCAGGCAGATTCTTTAGAAAACGCTTGAGTTCGGAGTCGATACCAGCCACATATTTGTGGATTTCAAAGCCGCATACGACTCACTCAGCAGAAAAAAACTTCTACAGGCTACGGTAGAATTTCAAATGCTGCTTCTTCTTGTTCAACTATCTTCCCTTGTTTGTGAAAGTATATACTATTTCTTTTCATATTTTTACTATTAATATTTTTCTGTTACGGTACTGTAATGTGATCTAATTCAATGATGTATTCTAACGACTTTGGTAAAATATATTGCTTCCTGTTATTTCGTAAAATTGCTAAACTGGCTATCTCATTTATTATGTTTTAAGTACGGAGAATTTGACTTCCTTTTTTATTTTTGTCTTGTGTCGCCAATACCCACAAGTGTACGGTTTTGTATTACGGTCACAAATAGCTTAAATTATCGCATTCAAAATCACAATACAATAGGGTGATTTATTGATGTACCCTCTTCCACCCAACGGCTAGAAGGTTCTTTTCTGACCTGCAATCTCAAAAGACTTCATCCCAAGATAGTGAATGAAACACACCAAGTTTTTTGGCTCTATTAGCCTCGGTCGGCGTCCCGGGCGTCGTGAAAGTCGTGATTCACCGCTACCCAATCTTCAGCCTGTTGCGAATACATTAATATTTCAAAGGGTAAGTCTATATTCTTTGTACAAACATCAATAATGAGTAAGACCAGTTAATTTCTTAATTTATTTACAGTTGTGTTTGCTATTTGTCGCTAATTTATTCACAAACAAAATATTACATTTTTACTTTATAATTATTTATCTAATACCATTTAACCAGCGACCTCTTAAGTTTTATACAAAACACCCCTTGTCGAGTAAATGGATCCCTCTAGGGTCTATACCTCAGTCGTTTATTATAGAGAAAAATCAATACAACGCTAGTATAAGAGATTGGATGATATGATGGAGCTAAGATAATGGAGCTAAAAATATTTTATAGAACAAAATATAACAACATTTTTAATGTTTTTGTGAGATTACTGAATTTTTAATTCGTATTGATCTGAGGTTGAGAAAGTATCAAATCCAAATTGTTTTATCTGTACCGCTACATAAATAAATAGTAATCACACTTATTTATGGCTTTTGAATATATATATATATATATATATATATATATATATATATATATATATATATATATATATATATATATATATATTCAAAATATGACATATGTCTATGTCATTATGTTGATATTTCGCTCCATTTTTATTTCGTTTCTTATTTGTTCGTTTCTAACTCTCTCCAGCTTAGATCCACAGCAACTTCGTCTCAAATAATCCATTTCTGTCGTCATAAGTTTGTTTCTATTAGCTTTGGTGACGTCCCATACTTCCGAACCGTAAAGTGTAATACTTTGGACTATACTACCGTAAATGTGTTTTTTGGTTTCTCGTCGAATTGTTTTTTGTCAGAGAAGAGAGTTTAAGGCACGGGTCGCTGCTCTGCCCTTGTTTATTCTTTCCCTGATTTCATCTGCGCTATTTATATATGTCTCAAAATACAATGCATTAGTAACTTTTTTATTAATATTTTCTATTTTGAAACTGATTTCGGAAGGAAAAATTAAAACTTTAAAATAAACTTATTTTAAAATAAAATTGCAGCTTATTCCCAATAAAAATAGTAAGCTGCCATTTAATTCAATTCGCCCAAATTTAATTGTCACATTGCACATTTTACAAATGCTAACAAGACGACAGGTCACATAGAACCTCTTCTCTGGAGTTAGTTACTCTATACAATTTTCGACAAGTTGTTTTGGTGACCTTAAAAAGCTATGATGTTTTAAATACGCCTTTCTCACCTCCGCCTGTTAAAACGCATAACCACGTTAAATTCTCTTTATTTATCAATCTTTCCTACATATGCGTTAACACTAGTAACGTTCCTCATATACGTTTCTCACAATCTCCACATACGCACTGAAAATTCATTTTTATTGAGCGCCTATTACAGAACTTCTAAAAGACCTTAAGAGCATAGGCGCAAAATTTCGGGCCAATGCTTTTTAAATGCATTAATTTTTTTCGAATCCTGAGAAAACTAATAAGTATTTTTTAAAGTTTTAAACGCAGAATGAAAGAATACATTATTACTCAGGGCCGAAAGTCCCTGAAAACTTCTATAATGTTTATTTTAATATAAGTTACAGAGGTGAAAAAGAAGAGAAAATTTAGTATGATTTTTAATTTCAAATATCTCATTCAAAAAAACTTTTTTTTTATTCTAAGGAACTTTCTGCCCTCGGTAATAATGTAATCTTTCATTCTGCGTTTAAATTTTTCAAAAATATTTGTTAGTTTTCTCAGGATTCGAAAAAAATTAATGAATTTAAAAAACATTGGCCCGAAATTTTGCGCCTACACTCTTAAGGACTCTTTCCCAAGATGAATAACATACAAGCGTTGGTTTTTGGTTTGCATAAAACCAAATTAAACACTAATGTCAGTTTCCTTCTCTATCCGTCTATCAATGACATCTTCTGTACTTTCATGGTATGACCAAAGTAGTTTTTTGGCCCTATAGAACATGCATTAATGTATATTCCTTTGTTTTTTTTTGGTAAAAAGGTTCTAATACACGATTTTTATATTCGTCTGGTATATGTACCATTTTACTGCTTTACCTTTCTTTTTTTTTTAAGTGCTTTAGCAATATCCTCGTTTGGTATTTTGGTAATCATTGTCTCTGTCTCCGTTAGCTGAATTAGTTTTCTGTCAAATTCTTGATTTATTAAACTGTCAAAGTACTTTTTCCATCGCTTTTGACATCTTTTTGGTACACCTTCAGCATACCTATAGGATAAAAAATGGAAAAATTTACCAAATATCCTAATAAATATTAGTTATTATTCGGCCTTTATTGAATGAAGTCCCTTCTGCTTATCGAACTGCCAATTTTATATAAATTGTTATAATTAAGTTGTTTTTGTTGACAAATTAGTAATCCAAAAAGGACAAAGGCTTAGTTGTTACAGATTTAACTGACGCTAACGTCACCTACACGTGTGCGTTTGAAAAGTTAATTATTCCACCACAATCGAAATTCACGTTGTACTGGTATTACATATCTGAAGGAAAACCATTTTAACTTTTTAGTACACAGTATTTGTGACAAGCTGAACTTTGAGTTTGTTAATTCTGATTTTGTTGTATGTAATAAGAGAATTGTACAACATTAAATTAAAATTTCTTGTTTTTATAATTGTAGTACATTTATAATTATACAAACAGCTTGCTACTTTTACATATCCAGTTCTGCACTTGTCGAATAAGATCTGTTTGAAAATTATTAACAACATAGTTTTTCTAACATAAATTACCAACGTAATTCATAAATTGATGCAAAATTTCAAAATTGTTTAAAATTTTCTTGTCTAAAAGGTATTTCTCAATTGTCAATTTTTGTAATAAACAAGGCTATCTACGTGCCATCTCTGTTAAAGTTGGCGACCATTACGGCTAATTCGTTTCTATTTAGCCCTGCGTTTATGTGATTATTTCCTTTGGCGTTCGATCAATTTCATATATTTCTCAGCTACGAGTTCTTCTTTCTACCCATCTTTCGGTCCTTCTGATCTTTCTTGTCTCTATCTTTCCGTCCAAGTTTAGTTGTAGCTGTTCGTGCGCTGCGTGGCGCATGATCCGACCGGGTTAAGTCATTTTTCTCATCTCAATAGTTTGGTAGTAAGGAAAATAGTAAAACTTAAGCATCGTGGCAACGATAGCGTTCCGTATCTTACAGACATTGTAAAAATTATAGCTATACGAGACAATACAAATCTACTATATTCCATTGATTACCAATGATCTAATACCAAAGTGCTAAATTTCTTACAAGCTAAATATATCACAAACTTTTCAATGCCTGAGAAGACTAAAGCAGTAAGAGGATTTAATAAAGCTAAGAAAAAAGAAATAGTTGAACAATTGTAGGCCATCTAATCGCCCTGGATTTTGGTTAACCATTTAAGAGTCAGAGGAGCTAGATTTATTAAACACTGACTGACGCTGAATGAGCCATAAAACAATTTTTTCCTTATGTTACTTAGTTTTAAATTATTTCATAACTTCAAATTTTTATACGTCTATTTATTTTTAGATATTTCACAGTTCTTAAAAACATAAGTTGTATTTTCAATAAACCTTTCATGTTCAGTATGTATAAAATTAGTTAATTTTTAAAGTAAAAAGCTTTAACTGCCTATACGAGGGAGTTAAGGCTTCTTAGAATCTGATATGTCAGCATCCAACTTTAAAATAAAAAGCCCTAAATCCATTTTTCTCCTAAAAAATTTAAATATTCCTATGTTAACGTTAAAACCATAATTTTAAAATTGAAACAAAACCATTTACATATTAAATTCATTTAAAAATATTAAAACTGTGATGCTGGAGAAAAAATTGGTTTTCCTTGTCTCCTGTAACAATTTGTTCTTTTGAGATAGTGCTTTTTAGCTTATGAGGACAGTATTTGTGAGCTATGTAAATAAATTTTTTTTAAAAGTAAAAAGACGGCCGTTCTGAAGATCCCTTTTAGGGTGAAATACGTATAAGCAGATATGCAGACGCACTATACGTGAAATCAAATCTTAACTGTCTTTTTCCTTTTATTCCGGTATACTCTTTATGCGTACTAGAAACTAATTCCCTAAGGATTTTTGCTTAGTTAAGGAGATATGTTGTGGAATGCAATTTTAGATTTCCCATGTCTCTAATAACATCTTTATCAACGTCTGTTTTGCCTTGCAATTCTTAGAAGGCACAGATTAAAGCAGAAATCTGAATTTGGTTTCGAAAAATTAGTTTACGGATTTATTATCAGATGTCGCTATTTGCGTCCATACGAAGTCATGTTAGAGTTGCTTCTCAAGATAGGAAAGATTTATTTTCGCGTTCAGAGCGTCTGTGAATTGCCGTTCTGAAGATCTCTTTTAGGATGAAATACGTATAAGCGGATATACAGACGCACTATACGTAAAATAAAATCATAACTGTCTTTTTCCTTTTATCCTGGTATACTCTTTATGAGTACTTACTAGAAACTAATTCGCTAAGGATTTTTGCTAAGTTGAGGAGATATGTTGTGGAATGCCATTTTAGATTCCCCGTGTCTCTAATAACATCTTTACCAACGTCTGTTTTGCCTTGCAATTCTTAGAAGGCACATATTAAAGCAGAAATCTGAATTTGGTTTCGAAAAATTAGTTTACGGATATTTTTTTTTAATTAAAAATAATAAAATTTATGTGTAATTATTTTGTTGACATTATTTTTTTTTAAATGACAATATACATTTAAATAAATCGTATAGTTAATGTCATTTTGTCCATAGCATATGGAAAAAATAGTTTTTGGCTAATCTCAGTTAAATTAAAAATAATTTTTTTATGTTAAATTTAACTAATAATTAATGATCAATTTCAATAACTAGAAAATCAGTGATAACAAACTGATGTAGAATCTGACAGTTCTGTGTGTTATTAAGCAAGAGCTGTGATCAAATAATAAAAACATATGTCATTTTGTACGTACTTCCCCTACACTTCTTCGTTGTCAGTAATTTGTGGCATTTTTTGTTTGAATTTTCTTTGGATTTTAGTATTTTCCATACGTTACTGAGCTGATTTTAAAATGAATCACAAACTTTGTAAATATAAGGATAGACTGCGCGTTTTTAACACGTTCAAGTCCGACAACGCGACTGTGCGTTCAGTAAATATAGCCGCAGAGGCCACCAACGCGAGTCGCGCGGTCTTTGACTATATGACAATATATGAATGTTATCTCAGCGGATTTTTCACGAATTACAAAAAATATCTGCTGGCCGCTTGGAAACATTGGCATATACTGGAGTTTGTGTGGTTTTCGAATTTTGATGTTAAACGTTATTCTGAGTATATGACAATCTATGAATGTTATCTCGGCGGATTTTTCACAAATTATAACAAATATCTTCTGTCCCATTGATAAATTGGAGGATAAAATAGGAAATCCTCAATTTCATTGCTTACTTTTCAAATATTCAAGCTAGACGTGCTCGAAAACGACAAAATTAACTGTAATAGAAGTTTTTAAAGTAATAAAAGTAAAAGCATCGGTAAGCTTTGAAAGAATCACCAGATGTATTTAGATTATATTGCATTTCCAATAATTTGTTGTATTATCATATCATAATATCCCATCGGTTTATTTTGCCATTCATTCAGTAATATTTTCTACGCCTTCGGTGTTGGACGTCTTTTGGTTTTACTGTGAGCTTATACTGTGAGCTTATACTTTAATTTTAAATTATTTTTAAAATGAGTGATGAATATTGCCAACATTCGACTTCTAAACGAGGTAGGTGGGTAACTTCTCAGCCAATCTGAGATGATGAATTATTACACATATTAGAAGATTCACATGACGACAGTGACGCAAGTGATGAAGATTTATATTGTAATGAAGATGATCGGGCAGACGATCCTAATTTACAAGAAGAATCTGAAGATGATAATGGTGATAAGTTTCAAAATATTATTGAATGGTCTTCAGAGGTTCAAAATCATACAGTGTTACCATTTACAGCAATACCAGGATTGAAAATTAATGTCGATGACAGCAATCCTATTGATTACTTCAATTTATTGGCGTGTGAATTATTCTATGACCTGATTATTCAAATTAGCAATTTATATGCCGTTGATATTCTTTCTCAAAGTAAATCTGAGAAAAGGAGAATTGCAGCTTAGAAGGATATAACTGTAGAATAATTTAAAATTTTTCTTGGATTGTTGTTTCACATGGGAACCATAAAAATTAATCGTATGAATGATTATTGGAAGAAAAATAATGATATATAAGCCGAAATCGCTTTATGTTAATTTTGCGTGCCTTAAATTTTAACAATAATAGTGACAATAACCAGTCCAGACTTGCCAAGATATCTCCATTGTTATATTTTTTTAATAATAAAATGGAAAATCTTTATTATCCAGAAAGAAAATTAGATCTGGACGAATCAATGATTTTATGGAGAGGAAGACTTAGTTTTCGCCAATTTCTCAAGGGCAAAAGACACAAATATGGTGTCAAACTGTATACTTTGGCAGAATGTACCGGGATGATTCAACGCATATTAGTTTATAGTAGAGCTGGTGACCCCGTAGTTGGAGGACGTAATCATATGGAAAAAGTAGTGCTAAATTTGATGGATTCGAAACTAAATGTTGGTCACTCCTTATATATGGATAATTTTTATAATAGTGTTCCACTGTGTAAAAAACTACTTTCGGTTAAAACTTATCTTACAGGAACATTGAGAACAGGAAGAGCGGAAAATCTACAGGAAGTTGTTTCTCGAAAATTAAAACAAAATGAACTGGTGAGTGCTTACAATAATAAAAGGATGTGTGTGTGAATGAAATGATCAGCGAGATATTTTAATGATCTCTTCCGAATTTGGGCACAAAATGGTTCCAACAATATCTAGGAAAGGAATTGATAAAGAAAATCCCCGTTTAGTCGCTGAATATAATAACAAAGGTGGCATTGACTTAGGCGACCTGATGGTAAATTCTTATAGTTGCGAACACAAAAATATGAGGTGGTACAAAAAATAGGCATACATATTTTTCAAATTATGCTAATCAACGCATACTATTTCTATAATAATTCTAATACAAAAATGTCATTGTACGACTTTCGATTGTCGGTGATTGATAGTCTTTTGGGACCAAACCCAAAAATCCCTTAAGTCAAGAAAACTTTGACGTTTCATTTGCCATCTCATTGCCCTAAATCAGCAAATGGTATTAAAAAACGACGACGGTGTAAATATTGCTGGCAAAATAAAAAAGAAAGATAGGACTCATTGTTTTATTGTGCGGAGTGACCTGAACATCCGGGATTGTGCTTAAAAAAATGTTTTAGACGTTTTCATGGAGAAATTGAAAATTAGATAATTAGTTTGTTTTCTTGATGTTGTTGCCATTTAATAATTACTTATGTTAGTTATCTAGGTTCATAATTATATTTTATCTCAATTAGATTATTATTATTTTTTTAAGTCCAACCGACACATTTTCTGCCCCGTGGCCACCAACGCGACTCACGCGGGGAGTTTTTTTGTGACCAAATTAATTTTTTTTTGTACACATATTTAATATAAATGACTTTTTAAAGTGTACCTTAAAAATTAATTAGTTTACACGAATACATCTCAGTGGCCCATTGTTTTCCCTTAAAAAAAAGGACGGAGCTGAACGTGTTCCTATTATCTGATTTAAGAAGGAATCGGCTCTCTTATGTAAATATTTCAATCTGGTCACTTGAAGCTTTAATATATTTTTAAGAATAATACTTTTGAATTTACTTTTAGGTACCTTACACCAAATTTTGTTATGTTTTTCTATTCAAATTAATACGAAAAAACTGACATCAGCTAGTAATAATGCCGATGGTTTAAACTGCACAGCTGGAATGAAAGTGTTTTCAATGATTTTAATTATTTTCATCCACAGAAGTATCTTTGATTTTGGTGCAGATATTATAAATCCAGAATATGTAGAGCAGGTACGAATTTGCCGTTTTTGTTGAAAGAATCTTATATAAATATTTTAGATGTACTCCAAGTTTTGGATGTCGTTTGTCCTAAATGGGCCGATATTGGTGGACACGTTTTTTACTATATCTGGATTCTTAGCTGCATATTTTGCTCTACTCTCTTACCAGAAGTTAAAAGATAATTCTATTATCATTAAATTATATATACATCGATACATAAGGTATAGTTTTTATTTCAAATAAGTTCATTTTGAATGTAAAACATTTGTCATTTTATTTCAGAATGACATCTACCTACATTATCATATTGGCATTTTACTGTACTTTATTTGTCAAAATCGGAAATGGTCCCTTATGGAGAGAACGCGTAGAAGTAGAAAGAGAGAGATGTAGAAAAAGCTGGTGGCTTAATTTATTATTTATTAACAATTATTTCAACACAGAAAATTATGTAAGTAAAGTCCTTTTACCCTATGAAGGCCGATATGCAATTAAGATATGATCAGTGGGCCTCAAACAGTGGGGCGTTATTTATTAATTCCGATCACCTGAAAAGTAAAAATATTTAATTTCCTGTATTTTATGTTCAGTAACAATATTGGATTTTACTGTATCAAAGGCAAAGAAAATGAATATAATACGTATATACAGGGCGTGTTAAAAGAAGTGGGACGGAATATTTCTAATACTCGAAATTATTTGTCGACATCAAATGTTCATCAAGGTCCTGGTTCATCAAGGTTGCTGGTACTTATGTCCAAATTTGAATAAAATACATCCAAGACTTTACTTTCTGCAGACACTGTACTATAACCTTAAAACACATTGGCAATAAATCATTTCCGAGTTTTCAGCAAAACAAAATGTTTAAACACGTATAGTGCAGTAATTAATACCAAAGCTATTGAGAGTATGCAGTTCAGTAATAAGAAAGAAGGTACTTTATCTTTTAACTAAAACACACCACAAAGTCCGAATTGAATTCCCGAAACACTTTTCTGTTACTTCTTTTTAGCAAACGATTTTTCCTATACACCGTCTGATATTTCACTATCAGGATCCTCACTATCTGAATTGTCTATCCCAACAATTGGAGGCCGGACCTCATCTATAACTCGCTTGGTTTGAAAATACTGAACGATTATGTCTTCCGTATGTCTAACACAATTTTGCCATTGTTATGCTTTATTTGTTGTAGCGATTCTTTCCATAAACTAAGAATGCTAGCGTCATCTGTTGTTTTGGATGCGTGTTTATAATAAAAATTTTTGGCTATACCCCAAACTCAATTGCATTATAGTGGCAATGGTAGGGCGAAAGTCGAAGAACTTCATGGCCATCTTTAAGAGCCATTTGGTCAGTATCAAATTTCTTCTGAATTTTGTGCTCTCTACACCTTTAAAGTTAATCGAAATCACATCGGAATCGCATCTTTTAAAAATATGTCACTGTGATAAATTTTATTTTTTGTCAATCACAACTTTATTTCTTCTTTTATCCAGCTGCTTGAAGAAAATCTCTCTTCTACTCTTGAGGAGTGGTAGGATGCATTATCCAACACTATTATGGATGGCTGCTCCATTTTTTGTAACAAATTTTCTTCAAACCATTCTTTAAAAACATTTGCATCCATATTTCCATTGTAATCATCTATATTCTTTGTGGACGAAAAAATTAAACTAGCGTCAGGAATAAAACCCCTTATCATTTGAAGTATAAAGTATAATCTAGCATTTACCATTACCAGAACGACTAAAAGATTAACATTTCGTGGTGTCTTCTTGCCAGGATGATTTTGATATATTTCCTTTAGCGAAAATCCAAGTTTCATCTTAAAATACAACTTGCCTCGGACTATCAGACGTTTTATAGTTCATGTATTTTCTTAAAAAATACCACCATTTTAAAACAACATTAGAGAGTTCACACAATACTTGTCTATTATTTGTCTTTTTATATCGAAAACTTAAATGTTTCAGCACTCTCCACAAACTTGTTAAACTAATATTACACAGTTCCTGCCGTCTATCTTTCTTCTCAGTACTTCATTGTTCGTAACTCTATCTACTCAGGATACCCTCATAATTCTTCTATAGGTCCACATTTCAAAGGCGTTAAGTCATTTCATTGTGTCTAGATTTAACGTCCATGATTCCACTTCATCCACTTCATCGATGTTGTCAAGGAACCTTGTTCTAGGTCTTCCTCTTCTTCTCTGACCAATGGGTCTATCAAGGAGTTTTTAGCTGGGTTATTTTGTTCCATCCGCATTACATGCCTTATCCACCTCATATCTTAATATGTTTTATCGTATCGTATCGTCTTCTCCACACTCCATCGTCATTCACTGCTCCATAAATTCGCCTTAGTACTTTTCCTTCGAAACATCCTAACACGTTTTCATTATTCTTTGTTAGAGTCCAGGTCTCTGAAGCATATGTTCGGACTGGGCGTATTATTGTTTTGTAGAGTTTTATTTTTGTATTTCTCGATATAATTGTGGATTTAAGGAGGAGATTGAGCCCAAAATAGCATCTGTTGGCAGTACAAATTCTGCGGTTTATCTCTGCGGTAGTATTATTTTCAGTATTAAGAAGCGCTCCCAGGTATATAAATTCATTCACGCTGGTTGAGTGCTTTTTTCATATACTTCGTTTTGTTGGTGTTTATTATTAAACCCATTTTTGTAGCTAATTCTTTTAATGCTACATACGCCTCTCGTACAGCATTTTCCGTTTTCCCAACAATATTGATATCATCAGCGTAGGCCAAAATTTGCACTGATTTATTATATATTGAACCAGTCGTTGTGATTTGTAACATACATATTACTTTTTCCAGAGCCAGATTGAACAGTATACAGGAAAGAGAGTTCGCCCTGGTGCAGCCCGTTATTTGTTTTAAAAGGTACAGACAGTTCCCCCTGAATTCGTAATCTACATTAAAACTTTTTCAAGGGTTGGTTTTGTTAAATTTACTATCTGATTCGGTATTCCTAGCTCTCTCATTGATTTGAACATTTATCTTCTATTTAAAGAGTCGTAGGCTGCTTTGTGGTCTATAAATATGTGATGAGTATCAATGCCATATTCCAGTGTTTTTTCCAAAATTTGTTTCAGGCGAATTGCCGATTTACCACCTCTGAAACCAGCCTGGTAATTTCCTACTATCCGTTCTGCATATTAATTTTTGATTTGCTAGCTAAAAAATCTCTTTTGTTAATTAACAATAGTATGTATCTTCTGGTAGCGTATTTATTTAAAACAAAGAACATGAATAATGATTTATAACTATCTGAGTATACATATATAATAATGTTTATTTTAAGCGCGTTGGTGTTTTATGTTTTATAAATAAATGTTAAATGAAAAAAATTGTCAAATAATTTAATTATTGTGTGTATCTAAGTTATATTGCACGGTACCTATGATGATGAATCTTTTTCGTCTTCCTAAAGAGCGCTGGGATTGTGAGAATTAAACTGAGGGTGGCTGTGAACCGAATAGTCTCTAAGTATCTGAATAGTAATGTGGCGTCTACACGTCATAATAGGTTACGTACGTGAAGACACATACACACACACGTTAATTAAAATTAAATATGAAAAGAACTAATTAATAAAATACATACAAGAAATATTAAGGAAAATATCTGTGGACGGGCCATAACAGAACATAATATTACTTAATTGATTTTTTTTTGTTTTTTTAGTGTATGTTCCAATCTTGGTACATGGCTTGCGATATGAACGCCTTTATCTTGGTTCCAATCCTTACTTTTATACTATTTAAAAAACCTGTAATAGGCTTCCTAAGCACTGTCGCCCTAATTGTAGCATCGATGGTAGTAACTTTCGTTACTATTTATACTAACGATGAAAAGCCAATTTTATTAATATATATGAGGTAAGTGAACGGTGTGTTTATAAGTTTGTAATAATTGCAAACAATACTAAAACGATTTGTAAAATTGGGAAGAGATTAAGAGAATTTGTGCACATGCATTACAAACCAGGACAGGATTAGACTGCCTATATATTAAATATAAAAATCTTATTTATGAAAAATTCAGTTAATTTATCGTTATACGTCATTTATCTGTCTGTAGAATTGATTTTGTAAGATGAAATAAGTGTTAAACATACAATGTTTAATGAGAGATAAGTGGTCTTGCTGGATACTGTATTTAGTTTTCAGAATGTTTAGAGTCTCGACTATACGAATGTTTGTAAAGAGTGGCCAATTACTTTACCAATCGTTGTGTAGGCAGTTGTATGCACTGTATGTTCTGGAAAAATTTTCATGAGGACTTAGAGAAATGGTACCCCAATGGGCTCCCCACTATTTACAGTAATTACCAATATTTTTATGCAAGACTTTGAGACCCGAGCACTATTCACATCAATGCTCAAACCTACATGTTAGCTACGATATGTTTTCGTCATTTGGCCTCATAGCAGGGATGCTTTGGGGTCTTTTCAAACCTATCTGAATGGTATACATCTTAATATCCAGTTCACGATGGAGGTAGAAACTGATTCATCCCTACCGTTTCTCGACGTTATCAGAAAGAAAAACCAATTCCGAGGTTTTTTATTACTCTGTTTATCGAACACCTAACTATACCAATCGTTACTTACATGCCAACTCTCACCATCCACCTTCACAAATTCTTTCATTATTACCCTTGTCTCCATATAAATACGCCTTTGCGATGATGCAAGTAGACTCGCTGTGCTCTACTCTCTAAGTTTGGAGTATTATTGAGATTTAAGAGTTTAATACTAATTCCTGTAATATATATATATATATATATATATATATATATATATATATATATATATATATTACAGTAATATTATATATAATATATAAGAATTCATTACCTTAATTTTTTCGCCATAATCCTTCATTTGTACAAGACATATATTGTTTTTTAGCTTCATTGCAGATTCTATTTCGACATTCTCTTTAAGGTGCTTGTGTATAAAATCTTTTACGTTATTTTTTAGGAGTGTTTCATCTGTTGCGTTTATTGATAGACCCGTAATTACTATGTTATTTATTTTAATCTGTTTTTCAATTCTTTTTAATTTTTTTATCGACCTGGGTGAATTTGTTTTTTGTTTCTTCCAATTCTTGATTTACCTTAATATTTTCTGTTTTCAGTGCTATCATCTCTTCTTTATATTCCTTATTTTCATTCCTTATTTCTTTCAGTTCCCCCATAATCTTCTTGAATATGCTCATAACGTCGTCCACATCCTCTGAATCTTCTTCCTTTGGTTTTCTTTTGCTTGGGGTTTTGGCAGTTTTTTACTTCTGCAGGAAAGGTGAAGTTGACCCTCTATCTTTTCTCTTCTTGTCTTCTGACGCGTTATCATCACTTTCCGTGTGCATCATATCTGTTTCAAAGGACCGCGAAAGGCACTAGATTCGCTTCAACCGCCCAAAAATCCAGTTCCTATCAGTCTTCAGTTTGCAGAAATATTTTTAACTTTGGCAATGTCGCAAAACTAACGGCCAGAGTTCCACCAGTATAACTGTTTCGAATTGTAAAAAACCTTACTTACTCTTATCACTTCAAACACTAGTTTTTACTGAGAGCGAGTTTTTTTTTCAGAAATTTCCCTCTGCGGTATTAGGAAGCCTTTTTAAATTCACATATGTAAACAAACCATAAATTACTTTTCGCTACTAATCGCGATATTTGGGATTTTAGTAGGAGGAAAATAAATTTATTTTTTAAGGTTTTAAAGGTTAGGTTCTATAGAGCGTTCCACGTTAAGAAAATAACATTAGGCTTATGGAGATCAGTGTTGCCAAAACTCTCAGGCATGCGGTTTATTAGATTGTCGATATATGATTCATTCTAATCAGAGCCTTATTCAGCACTGTGTAGTTGTAGTTAATTAATTTCACTAATAAAAGGATATGTATAGTTGAATACAAAATAATGCATTATAAATACATGTTTCTTTAATTGACAGATATAGGTATGCATTTATTATAGGTCTAATAAAAATAGTTAAATTTCACTATTGTTTAACATTACATATTGATTAACGCTTTAAATAAGATATAACTAAAAAAACAAGTGCAGCTTTAATTTTATTTTCATGTAAGTAATAACAACAATTACATACATAAAAATTTTTCCTTGTATACAGGGTGAATCACCACTAACGGAACGAAAGATTACAGCGAAAGAGTAAAAAAATTAAAAAAAATTTAATTATTAGTTTGTAAGTTGATAAAAGCTACATTTTAAAATTATTTTGAAATACATCGCTGTCAAACGTCACATTTATTACCACAGGATTAATATCGTCCATCAACCCATCAATAACCCAAAATTTTTGCTCTTCCTTAATAGCAAGTTTACAAGAGTTTTTCCGGTTTTCTACTGTTACTACACCAAACGCATTTCTTATTAATTGTTCCATAGCGGCGGCCTTAAACTCTGTGATGTGTGAGGCAATATGTCTTTTGACTTGACTCCATACCATTTCAATTGGATTTAACTGACAATGGTATGGAGGTAGTCTCAGATTGGCAACATTTTTCTCTTTGCACATCTCGTCGATTTTATATTTTATGTATTTTTCTTTGTATGTGTTTACGACTTCTATGAGCTCTGATTTTAAATAATCTTCAAAAAAGATATCTTTCTCCAGCAACCACGTCTTAATTTGATCTTTATTGAAGGCTTGTGTCAGAATCACTTCTTCTCTCGAATGGTACGAAGCGTTGTCCATCACCACAACACTTTTCTCTGGAAGATTAGAAACCAATTTTTCCTTAAACCATTGTTTAAATATAGGACCATCCATCTCATCATGATAGTCCGCTGAGTTTTTTTAGCTAAAAACTAAAAAGCCGCATCTTATACAAAGCAAAATTCGCTACCTGCATGCACTATAACAAATCGGGAGCTTCGTTTTGTCGGTTGTTTTAGGCCTGTTGACAACCCCTTAACAAACGCATCCCTGGTTGAAGTCACTGAGAGGTCCTTCCATTCTTTGGAAACACTATGTCCAACATTCACCCAAGTTTCGTCCAAATAAACGACGGTGTATCCTTGAGAACAAAATTTTTTTATTTCACGCAAATACTGATGCCTCCATTTTAGAATATCGGGCGTTCAATCATGCTTGACTTTACTCCTCGTTTGCAAAAAAAACAAAGTTCATTTCATGGAGTATTCTTCACATTGTTGTGCGTGACATGTTTGCTAAATCTTTGTCTTTTTTTAACCAGTGCAAAAACTTTGTTCAATGTCGGCGGTAAATTTTTAAAGAAAAAACTATGCACGATGGCACGTAGCCGCGTATGAACTACTGCATCGTAAGTGAACTTTCTGTTGTTCACTCTACTTTTGGTACGTTTTCTTGTTTTTTTTTCACCACTTCAACACTTTCACTACTTCTTAAGTTTAGATGATAATTAAATACATTTAAAACAATTTGTTTTGCACGGATGTCCAAGATATTCCCTTGGCTTAATTTTTGAATTTCTGTTTTCAATTAACATAAATGTAAAGGTACTTTAATGTACATAAACTGTAAAGTTACAATAACAACTGAAGAACCACAAAGCCTTATTATCATTATGTAGTCTCAGAGAACGACATAAAATCGCTGACATACGCACACCGTATTATTTTAAGTTGCAATTAGTAATTAGATATATGCATTCCAAGCGGTCCGTTTATTTGCTTTTAAATCTTTAATAGCTGGCAGAGTGCATGATTTAACTAAGCAATATTATCTACTGATTTCTATGATTCATGGTATATGGTATTCTTACCGAAAAACAAATAAACTGTCATTACTATAATTAAAATAAGTTAAAATAAAATTATCTTCCCTACTTTTCATCTTTTGTTTCGAATGGGCACTTTTGGTCAATTACGTTAAAAAACATTAATTTAATTCATGTCTGTTAAAACGAAAATACAAATAATACAAGCCTGAATCGGGCTTGTGTTCATCTTGGCATCGTTGCGCTTCTATCGTCCATAAGAAATACATGGCCCTATCTCCGCAATGTTATTTTCTTAACGTGGAACGCTCTATAGTAATCGAAACTTTATAGTGGCCAGTGAATAAAAGGGATAGATTATATTGATCTCGTAATAATTATATAAAATGGCAAAAATCGCGCCACGTTTATTTTTTTAACACCTGTATAAAATCTGAGTTAATTTGCGGCAAAATACAATTTTGCATCTTTTTTGGAGTTATAAAATTAATATTCTCTGTAAAATTCAGCCTGTTCCTATAATTTTTAGAGGTTCAGTGGGATTTTCGTGTCTGACGACTAGAGTAGTAGTAGTTTAGAATTAAAAAGATTTGTGCAAATAAAATAAAAGTAGTAAATAAACAAAACTCTGCAGATTACAAAAATAATTTTAAGATAATCGCATTTTAGAAGCGTAACATCCGATGTATAAAAATCATAACTACGTACCTTAGATTTAAGTTAACTACAAATATTTTGTGTAAACTTAATACATTTCTACAGATTCATTAACATACTAACAAAAGCCAAAGACTTTTTTCCGTTACATTTTCGTATTGACAGATCGTTCACATTTTTTTCAGAATTCTCTGATTAAAGCCCCAACTTCCATTCTACTGATTTGTTTACTCAGTTCAGACGGCATACAAAAAGGGAAATCATCACTTTTCATTCGGCCATATTTTCAGCTTTGTGTTTATTTGAGGTAAACTTTTTACACCTCCATCCTGAGGTAATAAAATTTGAATTGCCTAAACTTTTGGGCGAAAAAGTTTTTGTGATTAATAATTTTAAAATAAACACCAAAGATAAATCGTATGCAAAAACTTTTTAAAAGCGAAGAACAAACAATGTACGTATTGATTAAACGCAGAAGTTTTTGTTAAATCTGTGGTAGAAAGTATGTGGCATATTGTTAACCCGGCGTCACCCAGGTGAAAAATGTGTGTATAATAACCCAAGTGGGGTATTATTGACCCCATTTAAAATTGATTGGAAAAACTCAACAAACATTTCGAACACGAATTTATTCTTTCAAATATTTTATTTGACTATCTAAGTGTTCATAAATAACAGCAGTTTTTACTACTGGATTAAATTTGACCGCATATTAGGTAAAATTTACAAAATAATAAAATTCCTACAAACAAAAAACACTAAATACAAAAAAAAATCACAAACAAAAGATAATGATTCAAAATAAGAGATTTTCCAAAAAAGATTTTTCAAAAGGTTCAAATAAAAATATAAAAAAAGCAGGACATTGGATATCCAAGCTTGAAAAAAGTTAGGAGTCCCGGGACTGGATACATTTGTCGCAAATGCGATGAAGGTGATCTAAACAATAAAAAGGTTGGCATTGGTCGCACGTTTGTTTAGTTTTCCGGTCAGATTTTGTGGAACATTTTTGACACCGTCCACGTCCGTACGTTGCTATTTCGGTGGAGCTTGGTTACTTTCTCCAAAAACTTGAACTATTTTGGATCGTAAATGTTTTGTAAGTCGCGGATTACTTTTTCGTTATTCCATAATTGGCGTAACTAATGCTAATCCCAGATCTTCCAGGAATATACGACGTTTCTTTGGATAGTCACTAGTGTTTGTTCTGTAAATTACCTGGTTGTTGATTCCAGCTGTATCTATTAGTGAAAAAATATTCTTAGTGGCCACCTTCTACAATTACGAGCTACACTGTAACTTCCTATCAACTCATCCACCGTATCAACACCTCCTTTTGTAAAGTTATAGAAACTTATTATTTCTGGTAAAAGTTTCCCGTCGGTAGATTTATTTATTTCATCATCGTGATAAAGTAATGATAATAAAATAACGTTTTTCCCATTTTTTGGTACAAACGAAACTATAGTTATATGTTCATGAAAATCAAAATACCGAGGACTGTGGTTATCTGTTCTTAATCTATATAAACTCTGGGGGAATCTCTCGCTTCTTTTTCCTCAGAGTTTCTACTGAAGTTAAATTATGTCGTTCACGCAAAATTTTCAAAAGTTGAAAGTGATATTTCGATTTTTACCAGAAATTGGTGGTATCAGTCCGTGGAGAATATCAATAGGTTTATTGCTTATTTGGTACGGCCCATCTGGATGGGTCCCTGCATAAATTTCCATATTAAAAACATAAAAAGTACGGGAGTTTACTAGGGCCTGAATTTTTATTCCGTATTTCGCGGGTTTGTTCGGATTATACTGCCGGAATAAGCAACGCCCACGAAAAAACTCTAACTTCTCGTCAATAGTCAAGTACTGTCCTGGTGAGTAAGCTTGTTGACAATTTGCGACAAATTTTTCAAAAACTGCCGTAATAGGAGCCAACTTATCAGACTGTTGTCTTTCTTGCCGATTGTCTACATTATCGAAACGTAAGCACTGCAATAAAAATGTAAATCTATTGAGTGCCATCACTGAACGAAATATATCGATTCCTGTACCATTTGTTTGCCAAAGGACTTTTAGATTACGATGACCATTTCTGTATACACCCGCTAGGTAGAGGAGACCAAATAATGCCTTTATTTCAACAATATTGGTCCTGCTACAATATGCTTTATCTTTGTAGGATAACGCTTTTTTTTCTATCAATGTCTGTGTTACAATAGGTATCAATAGCGGATTATCAGCAGGTTGGTCTTTAAAATTTCGCATAGATCTTGTACCTCACTGTACGCATCCCTTAGACCTGTATATGCTACAGGGTTCCCAAGTTTTGGAATTAATGAATCTCTCATGAATAATTTTAATATGATTAATAAGCCAGCTGGTTGCGGTATAACTAATTTGTAAAAAGCGGCTTTCAAAAAAATATACTATATGGTTGGGGAATAGAGCACAATATTTATATTGATGGTGCAGATATTTTGCAATTTTACAGAATTAAAGTATTTTTGATTTTACAATTTTTTCAATTATTTAAACTATTAACCTAATTATAATAAATATTCTAAATTATTTTAAATATGCTTTCCCAATTTTATAACATTTAAGAAGAATAACTAGTAGCGGATACTAAACTTTACGATTGATTCAGTTGATGTAGTTGATAACGACGTAAGAGACTAGAAATACAATAAGTACATGGATATTATCAATGGTTAATTGGTCAAATTGTATTTTTTTTTAGAATGCTGCTACATCCATCGGAAGAGAGTACATTTTTACGAATTTACATTCCTGGACACATAAGAGCAAGCGCATATTTCGTTGGAGTCCTAGCTGGGTATATTAAGTATCAAATGGGTATCCAAACCATTAAAATACAGTCGCGTCTAGTAAAATTAGGTTGGATAGTATGTGTGTTACTATTGTTTATTTCGTTGCATTTTGCATTTATTTTTTACGTCCAGAAAGTTCCTACTTGGGTTTCTGCCCTATACGGTGCATTGTATCATGTGGGCTGGAGTTTTGGTATAGCATGGATTATAATTGCTGTTTCTTGTGGATATGGAGGTGAGTATTAAGATATCTATTATATCTAAATCTGATCATTATATATATTTATATATATATATATATATATATATATATATATATATATATATATATATATATATATATATATATATATATATATATATATATATACTCTACAATTATAATTAGGTCTTCTATTGTATCCAGTGCTGTTTGTAGGTTTCTCACAGCTACATCCAGATTACTATGTTTCGCCGTTATAGCCCTGTCGACTGCAGGTTGATTAAAGTTCCGGGTGTTCTTGGAACGTCAGTTGTGTATATGCTGAACAGAGCGATAAAACTGCATCCCTCCGTGGTCTTCCGGTTGTCCAGGTACGAGAGGACAAGTCTTGTCATATTCTCTAATTTTGTGTACTAATTTCTTGTATCAGCTCTTGTATTTTGTCTATTCTTGAATCTAGTTGTAACGTATTTAGTTAGTCGTATATAGAATGTTCGGAAATACGGTTGTGGGTTCGTCGGTTTGTCTGTCCTATGTATGTTCGTAGACAACTGGAACTTGGTTTTCTCTTGAACTTGGTCTTTTACGGATCTGTCGTGATTGCAGTGAGTAGTGAAGATGGTTTTGATGTTTAGAAGGTTAAGGGTTCTACTGATCTTGTCAGTCATACCTTTGATAAAATA
The DNA here is from genome assembly GCF_040954645.1 of Diabrotica undecimpunctata. Classification (NCBI taxonomy): domain Eukaryota; kingdom Metazoa; phylum Arthropoda; class Insecta; order Coleoptera; family Chrysomelidae; genus Diabrotica; species Diabrotica undecimpunctata. The sequence goes on along the minus strand of NC_092807.1, from coordinate 104,121,740 downwards.
TAGAAAGGTATTAAGTTTATCGGGAGGCAAGGTTTCTTTTTTGTATGGAATGGGTTTTAGATGTTTTTTAATGTTCCTATTAATTTGGGTTTTTGTGGTAGCCGTTTTGTAATATTGTTGGTCTTATTGAATTAATTTCGGATCATCAGTGATTTTCATCGATAAGTCTTATGCAACGGAAAACTAGAGTGTTGACAGAAAAAAAACAGGATTGAGTTAAGCGGGATGATGGTGTGACTGGGCATGGAGATAACGGTATCTATGGGTGGGTTTCCGGTACACGGAACAGGAAAAACAGTGAGTTAGGTGTTTCTGAATAAGAATATCAAGGAATGGCAAAGACACTTCAGACTCAACTTCGATCGTGAATTAAATACTGAGACGTATTTCATTCAGGTGGGAGAGGAAGAGATCCAATGTGTCTTTAGAATGGGGCTAAATGGCAAAGGTGTCAACAACGTACCGTAACCAGCAGGTGGTTTTGAGATTTGATGAGGACAGGGCTGTTGTTTCGAAATGTTTAATGTAGATATCAGCTATTACGGGAAAGAGGGGGATTTCATTAGAGTACCTTTGATTTGACGATAGAAATGATTTTGGAATGAAAAGTATGTATTAGACATGCAGTGTTTTATAAGAGATAATGTGTCTTGGGGGATTTGATGTTTAGAGACCAAGATGGAAATGGTATCATCAATAGGAATGGTGATGAATAAAGAAACAATGTTAAAACTAACTAGTATATCTGAGGGTAAAATAGAAATGTTTTTCAGAAGATCAATGAACTGGAAAGAATTTTTACATAGGACGAGGCATTTTCGGTTAATGGTTGCATGGATAAGGCAAGATGTTTTGCCAATTTCTGAGTGAGGAAATTGTATGCACTGACGATGGATCTTAGGGGACATTGGGCTTATGTATTTTTGGTAGGCCGTATATTCTTGGAATTCGAGATGATTTTTCCCTTGGTATAAGATTTTTTTGAAGTCTGGAGGTAGAGTGGACTTATTTATGATAAGTTATGTCGTTTTTTCTAGACAGGTGATGGGATCGTTTGGGTCGCGTTTGTATTTTGTGGAATTGAGAATAACATTTTTTCCAAATAATTAGAAGAGTTGATAATAATTGACGGTAGGGGTTCGAAAGTATGGAAATTCTTACTCGACACTGAGGACTAGGCAGATTATGACGACCTCAGTGATGTTTGACGGTTTTCGTATTTCTGGAGAACAAGATACTAGTACGTCACGAGTGAGAGGCAGAGCAGGCAGATTAAGACCCCGAACTCGAACGGAACCATATCGCTTTTGATAATGGCTCCAAAATGGGTGCCATCGAGCACGTATGTCGAGAAATAACGTCGAGTTTTAAATCGCGGTTAAATCTCAATCGGTTCTTCCCGAAGTAATTTCCATTTGCTTTTTTTTCGTTCTAAACTTATGACTATGGTTTCTATGTCTCTTCTATTTTTGTATATATCATTTAGGTTAGTTTGACAGAGGAACAGAGGTTTGCACAAGCATAGGCACTTAGAAAGTGCCTATGGCATAATAGGTAGAAATGTTACATTTACACCTTCTTAATATTTATTAAACAAGCAACAGAGTTGATCTTACGAACTAAAATGGGAAAAACCAAACACAAATAAAACTAAAATTGATTTCATTTGAAATAATTACTATAAACCATAAAAAATATACACATATTAGGGGGGTTATTTCAAGTTCAAACGAAATCAATTTTTTTTGTGTTCGGTCATTTTAAAGGTCATTTAATAAACTATATTTTATTTTAATTAAACTAAGTTTTATTCAAATAGTAATAGAGTCGCGAAAACTTATACTAGATTATATTTTAAACCAGATGTTTATTTACTAAAAATTAAAAAAAAAAACAAGAAAAGACAAAGTAGCATGTTGAAATCATTGGATATCAATTTTTGTTTAAGGCCGTGTCCATTACAATTAAATCGGGATATTGTTTTAAACAAAATAACGAATAATAAAAATATCTACTTTAATTGTTGAATGTATACATTAGGAAATTTTTTTGGGGAGGATAGAGGTTTTTCAAATAATTAATAAATTTTTTAAACTTTATAAAATTATTACTAATGAAAATTTATCATTTAAGGTTGGGTTGATCCAATTCTTTCTTGGTCTCCGTTGATTATCCTTAGTAGACTCACTTACAGTATTTACTTATGTCATGGTGCAATTCAAATATATTCAGCTGGTACACGAAGAAAACCTCCTTACGCCAGTACCTTTAACTCGGTAAGATTGATTAAAGCCATTGTTTAAAAAAGTATATTGACGTTTTACAGATCAAAAATTATTATTTACAGTGAATTAGGATGAAGATGTTACTAGTTAATTTTTTAGAGAATCAGTGAGGTATAGAAATGTATTTTTCGTTGAAAATCTTCTATGCCCTACCTTGTATGCAATAACCTCTAAGGATATTAGCAGTGTATAGCATGAAACTAGATATTCTCAGGGATTTTAGGGTTTTTCACGAAAATTATAACGATGAATCAATATATGTGTATTTATTTGAAGGTTAAACGACAGGTTTACTAGACTAAATAAGATAAACTAACCCATTGTTCTGTCTCCAAGTAATGTAAACATAAACACTTTTTAGCATAAACGCTAATACCCCTTTTACATGCAGCTTTCTTTCGTTGCAGTGAACAGGGAATTGACCAAGGAAGTTGGCAACTTGAGCATGTAAATACGTCGCTCGCGCTGCCATTACTTATGCCACTGCCGTTGTCGTACACTCCCTTCGTTGGCGGTTTTTTAAAAGGAAATCAAAGGACTTGCAGTGTAAGTGACTGTTTACATGCTGCTCGCTGTCTTGACCAAGTGCTGAAGTTTTTAGAGCTACAGTCCTCTCTCTCTCTCTCTATAACAATATGCAAGGGACCGGGAATTTTCATCGTTATAAGGAGAGATCGTTATACAGAGAGAGAGAGAGAGAGAGAGACAAAATTCGGTACTGTAATATTAATAATACTGTACTAAATAACCTATTTTAATTAAAAAAAATTATCAAAACGAACATAAATGAATTAACATTGTATTCCACTATGCTACTGTAAAATATATTTAGCCTACATCACCAGAAAATCTGTCACCTTGGTCTGTCTTCTTTTCCCTTTACACAGAATTGACCTGACCTTGTCATGAAGACGCATCGAATCTTCCACAGCACTCATATCGTCTTCCTGGTGGATGAAGAATCGATGCAGTACTTTTGCCGCATCCAATGTCTGCTTAGGGTTCGGAGCTAGTTCTGGCTCTGCTTCCACTTCCGAGTCACTGTTTTCTTCTTCTTCTACACGAAGTGCTTGCAGGATGTCCTCGTCAGAAAGTCCAGATGTTGTAGCTACATTTTCATCAACTTCTTCAAAATCTGTTAGCTCTTCCGGTCCGTAGGTGATAGTAAGTTCAAACTGTCTGGCCCAAACATCTAATGGCAGGTCATCTTCATCATCAGTCAATCCTTGATCTTCCAGCAATCCTGCGTGTTTGAAGGAATGTTTTATTGTATTGCTCGTCACCTCGTCCCAGGATTTACTAGTCATTAGGATGGCGTCAAGAATATTTAGTTTAAGATCTCCATTATTCTCAATCAATTCCATTAAAAGTCTTTTCCTGTAATGGCTTTTCAAACTCTTGATGACACTTTGGTCCATGGGCTGAAGGACACTCGTTGTGTTTGCTGGCATAAAACAGAGTTCGATGTTTTTAAGGTCGCACAATACAGGATGAGCAGGATAATTGTCTACAAGCAAAAGAATTTTTTTCCCTTTAAGCTCGATATCCCACTTTCTTATCGCTTCTTAAAAAATTTCCGAGGTCATCCACGTACTCTTATTTGCTTAATAGGTCACCGGTAGATATTTTATATTTTTAAAGCAACGCCGGTTTTTCGACTTCCCTATCACTAACAATTTTCGCTTCACCGAACCGGTCATGTTAGCGGCCACTAAAACTGTAATGCGTCCCTTAGAGAGCTTTCCACCAACGCACTTTTCCAATTTAAATTTTAAAGTTCTGTTTGGTGTCATTTAAAAAAACAATCCAGTCTCATCCGCATTCAAAATGTCGTCTGACGCATATCGTGCCTTCAGTCCAGGCCACACGTTTTCTAGCCAATCATCCGTTACGTGTTTGTTAACATCGCCAGCCTCTCCGCTGATTTGCCCGTAGTTGATCTTGTGCCGCAGCTTCCACTTGCTTAGCCAACCCTCAGATGCCTTGAAATTCTCGATTCCAAGTTCAGTTGCAAAAAACTCAGCTTTTGTTCTGACCACAGGCCCAGAAAGTGGAATATGGTTCATACGCTGCTGCTGGAACCACTGAAGCATAGCGCGATCTAAATCTTCGTGCTCAGGTTTCCGCAACTTCTTCCTGCTACTGCCCTCCATCTCCGCTTTAGGCCACTTTTTTCTATCCTTCCATATCGTAGCCACAGTTAACTGAGACAGCCCCGTCCAGCGAACGACATCCGATTGCTTTTTACGTGAGTAAGAAAGAATAGAATGGGTGGCCGCATTCCTTAAGCGCAAAACAAAACAACCCCTGGACAATAACCATGCCACTCGTGACTCAGGTAGTCCGAACTTTAAACACAATAACACATTTGTCATCAACTACTGAATGCTAAAAAGTTATCGCTATAAAGAGAGAACGGATATCGGTATAGAGAAAGAATTAATACATTGTTCTTATGACGAACCAACCAACGTTTACTATTTTCATCATTATAGAGGAATTATCGTTATATAGGGAATCGTTATAGAGAGAGACTGTATATGCTAGTGAAAGATTGTTGTGCGATTCTTCACATAAAGACCACAAAAAGCACAAAGTACCCGATGTGTGGAAGAAGATCAGCATATATTTGGAAAATACCTCAATAAAAGAACTGACATCGAAAAAAAAGTCGCCAAAAGACGCCAGGCGGAAGACAATACTCCATAAATATTGGAATAATAGTTAAACAAAATAAACACTTCCTAACTCTTATTTGTTTTTATTGCTTATCTTAATTTGGTCGTTTTAAGTGATATTAATTGCTTTAAAAACTTTCAGCACAATCAGCAGAATTGCTGGTTATGATACTTAACCCTGTAAGTATCATAACCAGCAAATATAAGATAAATAATACAACCTTTGGTAATTGTTCCCAGTGGCCAAATATCGTTATGTTATTTTCAAGTGTAAGTGGTAACGAAATTCTTACTTTGGTCTGTTTTTTATAATGAGCTTAATTTTCTGAAGCAAAAATTCAAAATCTATGCGTGATATTCTGCAAAAGTCAATTCATTGAAAAAGTATGTTATATTTCCTCTGTAAAACAAATGTTTGAAGCCAGTTTTAGATTATTATAAAAATAAATAACTTTTTCGACATCGACGTTTTTTTCTACCTCATTTGTTTTTAAACCGTTAAGATAATTTTGTAAACTTAAAACCCATAGAGCTGCCGCCAGAGTAATTTCTATGCCCTCCATTGCTGATGGTACACGGATGCAACACTTGTTGTAGCTGTATGTAAATAGCCATTTGCCTTAACACGTTAGACGCCATGAAAAGCATCTCAGTCACTGAACTTACTGACGCCATGAGAAGCACCTTTGTATCTCATACCATTAGTGTATTTTAGGCTACGCGCTTCACAGTACCCATTCATTTATTTGGAATCCAGTTTCTCAGTGGCCTGGTGAATTTTTTTATATATTTAGCTTGTATTTTTAGGATACTTGTGTCTAGCAATAAAACAATATGTTATTATATAGCTTGAAACTAAGTTTTATTTATATATAACGTAAACAACTATTTTTAATGCAAAAAATCAGTAAATGTTCCTTAAAAATTAGCAATACACGTTTTTATTTAAGAAATAAATGAAAAAAATAATATTTGCGCATATAAAAATGTCTATAGATTACATGAATGAACCTGGCAAAAACATGTGATACAATAAAATTTATTGCACTGAATGCACCTGAAACGAGAGAAGGGAGTTTTAGTCTGTGCAAATTTTCTACTATTATCTGCTGAATTTTTTGCGTAAACATGTGACGCATCTTCTTCTGGCCGAACTTTGCATTTCCTCCATATGGTGACCTTCACGAGCATGTGGAATATGTTGCTCTGGATTAATTAGTCTAGTGAAATCTACTAGTTGACAAACCAACTCTTCCTTGAAAGATGTGATGGATACGTTACTCTTGGTTACTTTTTAGTAAATTATATAGGCGTTGACAATAGCTAACCCTAGAAGAAGCTTAATTGCTATTTTACGATACCATTTCACTGATTTTCGTAATGCTGTACAGTAAGACTTTACTCGGATATATCTATAAATCCTTTGCTCTTTTTATAGTCGACAACAGAAACTGACTTTTCAACAATTCCTCCGCTTTGATGGACATCTACCATTTCAGCAGTATGCTTTGTACTCAGCATAAGCACTTCGCGTTTGTCCTTCCACTTAGTTACTACTACACCTGTGTTACTCTCCATCCCAATAATCTCCAATATCTTTAATTTTGCTCCTGTCACTTTTTTAGGATTAAGTTTCCTGTTTTGCCTCAAAGTTCCTACCAAATTTGTATTTTTGTTTAGCAACCTATGTGCTAATGTAACGCTAGTATAAAAATTGTCGATGTATATAGTAGAGATGTGTAGTTCACCATCGAAATAGTTCAAATGAACGATTCTTTCAACTGAACTAATTGAACTAGTTCATTAATTTTCATAGAACTAGTTCACTGCGAACGATTTGCATTATAAATTGTGTCTCAACTTTTAAAGAAGAAAATAATGACTGACTAGTTTAAAAAAAGAAGTGTCGATTAGCCTCAGATAACAGATCATAATTCTTATGAACGTGACAATAACATAAACAGTCTTATCTTAATATCATAATGGTTCGGATCTTATGCCCATGTATTGGCTTGAACGTTGACATGTTCTGTTGTTTCTCGTATTGTAATTTTGAAATAACAATTTTAAGTTGTGGTTAAAATGATTGATGCATCTACATAAAATATAATTTTATGTAAAAGTGAGAATGAATATGTGTTATTTAATGTGCCTAGAAAATTCGCTGATTTTTTTTTGTAAGGTTCTTTTAGAAATAACCTAATATAGATACCTATGAGTTTAAATATACGTAAATATAAAAATAAATAATACGGGAACCATATTTATATTTAAAACGGTTAATAAAAAACAAATCTTAATAATTTTTTGCAAATAAAAAAAATGCTATTTGCAAAACATTTGAGAAATAAATTTAAAACATTTAAACCTAAACATATCGAAAGAAATGGTTCCGAACCCGAACTACTTGTACGGTAGTGAAAGAGTGAAAGACTGACTGAAAACGAAAACCGAAGAAAACGCGCGGCCGGCGCCGAGCTTGTGTGATAATAAGACGAGACATCTGGCAACCAGTTATGTTAGGGTTGGATTTCGATTTCGGTCCTACAAATAGTTCTTTCGCGAACTAGTTCACTGAACTAGTTCATTTTTGTGAAATAGTTCTCTTGAACTAGTTCGTCTAAAAGAACTAAAGCACACCTCTAGTATATAGTACGTCCAACATCTAATAAGTTATTAGCTAAACTAAATACAACACTATCCGGAACTGACATAATTTCAGTTTTATCATTACCACAATAAATTTGTAGATCATAAGTATAACCTCTATTCAAAGAGAGTTTGTATAATATCTTCACCCCGAATTTATGTGTCTTGTTTTTGATATACTACCGAAATGACAGTCGGCACCTAAACAGAACTACCGTTTCATCAATGCAGAGTTCTTTCCCCGGCACTACCAGTCTCTGAAAATTTGATACTAATTTCTCCAATAAGGGTGATAGTTTATACAGTCAAAGTCCTTTATCAATATTTTCATTGTCACTAAAATGTAAATTGACAAGTAATAATTCAAACCGATTACGCGACATAAGACACTTTACTTTGCTTTCGTATAATGGATTTTTTGACCAATATAAAGACAATTTTGACAATCTTTGCAATCCCATCCAGACAAGAATGACCAAAAATGTCTTTATTTCTTCAGTATTTATATCTACCCACTTATGAATTCTAGCTTTTGGACCGTGGCCACCTATATTCATCTTTTGATGGGCATATCGATTAGTTTCCTGCACAATCCAATCAATAATGTCGTCATTCACAAATAGTTGAAAAAAGTCAAGGGAAGTTTTATCATACATCTCAAAAAACTCGGCTTTGATACTCGAGTCTTAAACACTCAATGTAATGTTTTTTAAGTTCTGACCATCTACCATGTTCCATAACAAGGGCTGGTTATGATCAATCGCAATGTCATCATCTTCTAAGAGTTTTCATCATCGGGGTCGATATTGGGAAATAACATTGTCAATGATATCGTCTACTGTTCTTAAGATTTGCGATGTTGAAGGTAAATCTTGTAAATTACCTTGCATTTTTTGTCTCTTTCTCTCCGGAATACCTTGATTTGACGAAGAACTACTTATTTCGTCAACACTATCTAATTCAAAATTTTTATCACGAACACTGTCATCACTCTCCTCGTCTGAAAAAAACTCTTCCACTAGCTTTTGCAAACGCTTTTGCTCCATTTCATATGACATATTGAAAACTGATAATACACACTACAACCTCGCCTATCGACAACCAACTAATAACTAACACGGAATGCATTTGTCTAGCGAATGTAACGTATAAAATAAACAAGTTACGACAGGTTTATTCTTGCCTTATACGAGAAGCAAGTGTGCATCACATGGCTCTAGGAATCCAGAATATTTGTGGCCAAGAAATGTACACGTGCTTCTCACTTAAAAGAATTCTAAAAAACAATACAAATGTAAGATTTTGTACTTAAACTAAAGTATAACTGTTTAAAATGCATAAACTAATACTGTAAATGTATTTAATAGTTTGGTCCACATAACTTTTTTTTTAATATGCATTGTGGCGTTTAAGGTGTTAAATAATGCCGTGGAATTATTTCAGGACAGCGGGCAACGCACGTAGCAGCTGCAATAGCTGCATGTAAAGGGGATATAACATTCTGCTAACTCGCGCTTTGGCTATTCCATCGCCGCATACCTTATAGGCATCCCAATCGTAGGGACTATGGTTTGTTTAAGGTTTTCTTTATCAGTGAATTAATACTGTCGAATCGAATTAGTTACTGATTACTGAAATTTACAATCCTAAATAATATACCTACAGTACAAAAATTACAACTGATTATAAAGTTTGACGATTTTCGAAAGTTTTAATTTATCACCCCATTAATTAGACATATTTAAATAACTATATTGCAATATTACAATATTAGTCTTTGTTATCCATTTAATTATAAATCGGTACTGCTAGACCTAATTACTAGAGTATTCGTAGCTTTGATTTCCCTCTTCTTCTTTCCATTTCTCTCCTGTCGGATATTTAATATCATCAAGGCTATTCGTACTTTGTTTACAGCTGTTCTAAACAGAAGTTTGTGGCGCAACCAAACCACTCTCTTAAATTTCTCATCCAAGACAATCTTCTACGGCCCAGACTCCTCTTCGTCCTTTCATCCTTTTTGTATGGAAAGTACTACTTCAAGCCTTTTGTCCAGTCGCCGTAATACTTCTTCCTTTGTGACTCGGTCAACCCAAAGGTATTCTTAATATTTATCGAATGCACCACCTCTCGAAACTCTTAATGCGTTTTATATTGTTCTGCTCGAGAGTCAATGTTTCCACGCCGTACAACAAGGTACCAAACACATATGTTCCTAACATTTCTATTCGTAGATACAGACTGATATCACGATTATTAAACAGTTTCTTCAATTTTATAAAAATAAACCTTACAATTTCAATAATTCTTTTGATCTTCATATTTTAATCATTGTTTTGGTTTATCATATGTAGCTCCCAGGTACTTGTAAGTATTTACCATTTGAATGGGAGTGTTATTTATAGAAAGGTCTGTATGATCAATTGGAGTTTTATTAAAGATCATATGCTTGGTGTTCTTGACATATCATGTTTACAGTTAATCAAATATAATAAATGCTACTAGAATACTGGTGCACATGTTTAACTAAGCTAATATACTTTTTAGGTGTACGCAGCTACAGCTGATGTAACGTTAGGCTACGCGTTGGCTTTTATACTTACTTTATTATTTGAAGCTCCCATTATTGGCCTGGAAAAAATTTTGTGGAACGGTATGTAATGCATAAATATTTTCTGCAAATAATTATAATAAAGAGCGTTTTTTTAGAGGTATCGAACTTTGAAATGGAGTAAAACAATTATGATTTCTACCAATTGACATGAAATTGACTTTATTCGAAAGATAATTTTTTGGCAATATAATTTAAAAATGATTTCCGGTATATGACTGTCATGGCTAGCTCTGACGTTGTCTAATCTGGAGGTCCAATTTTCGATCACTTTTTCCAATATGTTGTTGTTCCCGTATATCGGCATTAACGTCTTATTAAAACGAGAGTTTCTACACATCACGGATATTCAATTGGGGAATGAAAAAGGCAGTAATCATGGCTCTATAGTGGTCACCATTGACTGTAAAATTCTGACCAGCATTGTTTTTAAAGAGGTACGGTCCAATGAGTTCACCAGACCATAAAGCACACCAAACAGTCAGTTTTTCTGAATGTAATGGTTTCTCAACATATATTTAAGGATTATCTTAACTACTGTCGACGACAACCCATTTTGTATTTGAACGGTCCGCCACTGCAGCCCAGCTAGCCAGCTAGTCGGTACAGACGACAGACGACAGAATGACATTCCATCACCAGCCGTTGAGAAGCATAGAACTATTTGTTATTGTTTTCATATTTTTGTGCAAATTCATAAATAAATGCAGTATTTTAGACTATTAATTAATTTCAATGAATACAGTCCACTACAACAATAAACATTGGTCCATTCGACCCGATATTTGTGATAAAATCAGTGCTAAAAGTGATTCACAGTTAACGGTCAAGTGAAAGAACACGTGGGATTGCCGAACAATATACAGCCAGAAATACCGGTGAGTTCCCATCTGATTCCTAACCTATTTATACTGTTTTTGTTTGTGTAAGTTGCATAAAACTATTTACAATCTATATATCTATTTAAATTCAATTCGAATCTATTTGATTAATAAACAATGTCGGACGAACACTTAAAAAGATTAATTAGAAAACGAGCTGGTCATAAGGCTTCATTTACAATTTTCTCCAAATTTCTAGAGTCTATTAAATGCAAATTAGAATTACATGATGTTGAAAAAATCGAACTAAGCGACAGAATAAATAAACTAGAAAATACATTTTTAGAAATTAAAATTATCCAATCAGAAATAGAAGAATTGGCAGACGATCCCGAACCACACTTTGTGATAAGGGAAGAACTTGAAAACAATTTTTATTCACTATCGGCTAATGCCAAAGCATTGTTAAATAAATTCATTTCGGATATTGATGATAAAAAGTCGGTGACAAGCGAGCATACAGGCAATAACACTTCTATTTCTGACGGGGCTTATCGTTTACAAGGTGTAAAACTGCCAACAATACAAATTCCTAAGTTCGACGGCACATACGAATTTTGGCTAGAATTTCGAGACACTTTTGAGTCACTCATTCATACAAATGATAGTATTACAAATATTCAGAAGTATCATTATCTTCGGGCATCATTACAAGGAAATGCCGCCGCAGTCATAAAACCTATCGAATTTTCCGCAAACGGGTACAATTTGGCATGGGACTCTGTATGTGATCGATACAATAATAAAAAACTCTTAATACACAATCATATTAAAGCTTTATTTTCATTGGAATCTATTCACAAAGAATCTTTTGTAAAATTTCGTAAATTAGTAGATGATTTTTCAAAACATTTAAAGTCACTTCAACAATTAAATCAGCCGTGTGAACAATGGGATGCCTTACTTATATTCATTATAACATCAAAACTAGACGAAACTACTATTAGGGAATGGGAAAAGCATATTGCTACTCAAACGGAACTACCAACTTTATCCGATCTAAAAGGATTTTTAAAATCAAGAGCAGATTTTCTAGAGGCAATTGAAATGAACATTGAAACAAAAAATAAAAGTAAGGAGAACAGGACGACTAGGGGATTCTTAGCAACAAAAACAAACTATACATGCGTCTCTTGTCAAGGCGACCATAGCATTTACACTTGCGAAACATTTTTAAATTATCCAATAAACGAAAGGTGGAATTTTATTAGATCAAAATCATTGTGTACAAACTGCTTGCGATCGGGTCACTCCAATAAACAGTGCAAACTCGGGCCATGTCGCAAGTGCAAAGCACGTCACAACTCACTTTTACACAATAATACAAATGATAGGAGCATCATTATAAGCCAAAATAATTCGGGCACGTTCAATAGAAATTCGAATATATCCAATAGCAGTATTAATACAAATCCATCGCAAAGTACAAGTGAGCCAATAAATCCAGTAACAAGTAACAATACATTTTGTGGTAACAGCATGCTTTCTTGTTCTGATACAGGCTATGTTTTTCTCTCAACAGCAATCTTAAGTGTTAAAGATATGAATGGTAAAATGCAAAGGGCTCGTGCACTATTGGATTGCGGGTCTCAATCTTCATTTATCACAACAAACATGTGTAACAAACTAGGAATCAAACCACAAGATGTCAGCTTAAATCTTTTGGGCATAGGCAACAAACTATCAACTATTACAGGTCAATGTCAGTTAGAGATTTGCACATCTAATAATAAATTTGTAAAAATAATCAACTGTTTTGTATTGCCAAAAATAACAAATATTCTTCCTCATACAAACATTGATGTAAGCGCTATAAACATTCCTAATACAATTCGGTTAGCAGATCCTAATTTTGGCAATGCTGGATCTATTGACATTCTTATCGGCGCAGATATTTTTTGGCATTTGATTTGTAAAGGTCGCATATCTTTAGATCAAGGTCCTATTTTAACAGAAACAATATTTGGGTGGATAATTTCTGGCCCGCTGGGATCGGTTCCCCACAATACGATATCTTGCAATCTTAGCACAAATCTGGAACTAACTAAACTTCTTCAGCAATTTTGGGAAGTAGAGGAATTGCCAAATATTCCTCATCTATCTGAAGAAGAGCAATTGTGCGAGGACAATTTTCAAAAAACTACTACACGTGATCCAAATGGTAGATTCATAGTTATGATGCCATTAAAACAATATCCGCATGTGTTGGGTGATTCAAGGATACAAGCTGAAAGAAGATTTCATCATCTAGAAAAAAGATTAGCACAAAACAATCCTCTTCGCGAACAATATATACAATTCATGCGCGAATATCAGGAGCTAAACCACATGTCGTTAGCAGATATCTCTGAAAACTCTACTGTCGACTACTACATGCCACATCATGGTGTCCTAAAGGAGGACAGTCTTACAACAAAACTTCGTGTCGTGTTTGACGCATCTTCACCAACAAGCAACGGGTTATCATTAAACAATATTCAATGCGTCGGACCCAGTATACAACAAGATCTATTCTCAATTCTCATCCGATTCAGAAAACACAAATTCATCATAAGCTCAGACGTAACCAAAATGTACAGGCAGGTGTTAATTCATCCCAGCCAACGCAGTCTTCAAAAAATAGTCTGGAGGGAAAGTCCTTCAGATCCATTACAACATTTTGCTTTAAATACGGTTACTTATGGCCAAGCATCAGCTAGTTTTCTTGCTATCCGATGCCTTTTCGAGTTAGCTAACGAATGCCAATTGTCGCAACCAGAAATCGCGAAGATATTACGTCAGGATTTCTACGTAGATGACTTGTTAACCGGTGCGGATACTATTACTGAAGCTTCGAACATTTGCCGTGAAGTCTCACGTATTTTACTTACAGGTTGTTTTCCACTCAGAAAATGGATTTCAAATGACCCAAGAGTTTTAGAAAGGGTAAATAATCAAGATGATTCCTTTGGAATTCTAAACCTCTCTAAAGATGGAGTCACAAAAACTTTAGGACTTATTTGGTCATCCCAACGTGATTCACTATTATACAATATACAATATAACAATTACAAGGAAACTTGTACCAAAAGAGATGTTCTTTCTTTAATTGCAAGAATATACGATCCACTAGGCTTAGTAGGTCCTTGTATCATACTTGCGAAGATTCTAATGCAAAGGCTATGGACTGAAAAACTGAATTGGGATGAAAAATTAAGCGGTTCATCACTAAATACTTGGAATAGATTGAAAAATGATCTTGCCAATCTGAAACAATTAAGTATACCACGTCATGCAGTGTGCAATAATGCTAAAGATATAGAAATACACGGTTTTTCGGACGCATCACAACAAGCCTACGGTGCTTGTATCTATTTAAGAAGTACTGATGACAAGGGAAATATCTCGGTTAAAATTCTATGTGCTAAATCAAAGGTTGCCCCTATCAAAACTCTAAGCATTCCACGCCTAGAGCTTTGCGCAGCTGTATTACTTTCACGTCTTTTAACTAAGGTAATTGAATCCATTAATATAGACCTCAATAAATGTTATTTATGGTCAGATTCCACAATAACCCTTGCTTGGATCAATACTTCTCCTAACAATCTTCAAACCTTCGTAGCTAACAGAGTCTCCGAAATTCAGGTCTTAACAAAGTCCTATACATGGAAGTATGTACCCACACAAGATAATCCTGCAGACCATCTATCAAGGGGATTATCTCCTTCTCAAATACTAAATTCTTCACTATGGTGGGACGGTCCGTCATGGTTGTCTTTAAGGGAAGAATATTGGCCCCTTTTAAATCCAAAGGTAGACATTCTACCCGAAATAAAATCTCAAACTATTCTCAATTTTGTTTCCTATTCTCAGCAAGAACAATGGTTTCCATTCAAGGCCTTTTCACAATATTCGCGTTTACTGCGCGCATTTGCATACATCCTTAGATTTAAAAATAATTTATTAACACCCAAAATTCTTAGAGAGTGTGGGTCTCTAACATTAACCAATATTAATGACGCTCGTCGTTATTTATTGAAGATCATACAACTACACTCTTTTCGCGAAGAGTATGATCAGCTGTCAAAACAAAAAAGCGTTAGTTCCAACAGCAAGCTCTTCTCTTTAAACCCATTTATTGACCAGGATGGTTTAATACGTGTTGGTGGTCGCTTGGCTAACTCGGATTTTCTATATGACAAAAAACATCCCATTGTCTTGGATTCAAAACATCATTTCACGATATTATTTTTCCGTCATGAACACCTGCGTCTATATCATGCAGGCCCTCAGCTGCTTCTATCTACTATTCGGGAGACATATTGGCCTATATCAGGCAGAAACCTATCTAGGTTGACTGTTAAACAATGTACTACTTGTTTACGATTTAATCCTAAACCTATACAACCAATCATGGGTGATTTACCACGTGACCGATTACTATACACATTTCCCTTTGCCATCACTGGTATTGACTACGCCGGTCCGTTTTTGTATAAAAATAAGGGCAGAGGTGCCAAATTAAATAAATGCTATATTTCATTATTCATATGTTTTGCTACAAAGGCGATTCATCTTGAGCTCGTAACCGATTTGAGCACTCAAACATTCATGCTTGCCTTGCGCCGCTTTATCGCTCGTAGAGGAAAGCCAGCCAAATTGTACTCAGATAATGGTAGAAACTTCGTAGGTGCCATGTCTGAACTTAAAAGATTTTTAAAAATTAACAATGCACACATACAAGATTCATGTACACATGAGGGTATTAAATGGCATTTAATTCCGCCATATTCTCCACATTTCGGGGGACTCTGGGAATCCGGAGTAAAATCTTGTAAATTTCACTTAAAACGTTCACTTAAAAATACAAATCTTACATTTGAGGAGTTTGCAACAATACTATCACAAATAGAAGCAGTACTCAACTCCAGACCTTTGTGTCCTATTAGTCCTGATCCTAATGATTTAACACCACTCTGTCCCGCTCATTTCCTCATCGGTAGAATGCCAACGCTAGCTCCAGAACCAGATCTACTCCAAGAGATTCCACAACGACTCAATAGATTTCAACGCATCCAACAAATTTTCCAAAGTTTCTGGAAGAGATGGTCTTCCGAATACGTCGTCGAGCTACAGAGACGTTCTAAGTGGCAAATATCCAAGGGAGAATTAGTAGAAGGAACTTTAGTCCTTATCAAAGATGACTGTCTGCCACCAGCAAAGTGGAAACTAGGCAGAATAACTCACATACATGACGGATCGCAGAATACCGCTAGAGTTGCAAAAATAAAGACTCAAGAAGGTATCATCACGAGGTCATTCTCCAAAATATGTCCTCTCCTTCCATTAAATTGAAAGATTCAGGATCTTTCAAGGCCGGGAGTATGTCGACGACAACCCATTTTGTATTTGAACGGTCCGCCACTGCAGCCCAGCTAGCCAGCTAGTCGGTACAGACGACAGACGACAGAATGACATTCCATCACCAGCCGTTGAGAAGCATAGAACTATTTGTTATTGTTTTCATATTTTTGTGCAAATTCATAAATAAATGCAGTATTTTAGACTATTAATTAATTTCAATGAATACAGTCCACTACAACAATAAACAACTACAAATAAGGCAGTTCTGTTTGTTGAAGTTGCCATTCAACCAAAAATGAGCTTCATCGCTAAACAAAATTCGCTTATGAAAATCGGAATCAACGGCAATCTAGTTTTGGACACACTCACCGAATCAACGAATCTGTATGTGATGATGTACCTTCAATTCTTGCATGAGTTGGATTCTGTAAGATAGCAAAGCAAGATCTTTCCGCAAAATCTTCAATAAAGTCAATGGAAACTTATCCAACCACTGTGCACAATGGCAAATAAACTGATTCGGGTCTTCCTATCTGCTACGCTCTACAGCAGCAACAACTTCTTCTGTACGCATTGTAAGACGTGTCTGTAGATGCATATTATCATTTAAAGTAAACGTGGTGCAAAAACGTTCCATGGTTAATCGAATTACTTGCTCTGATGGACTATTATGTTGATCATAAAATGGACGTAGTGCACGATACGTGGTTCGAACAGGTTTGATTTTACACAAGATAGCGAAGTCCGGAGTTGACGGCAAACTATTCAATTGGATAAAATTGAAAAAGAAGGGTATCAGAGAGTCAAATTTCACAACCACTGTTCCAAATTCAGACTGCAAAGACAAGGGCTGCCACAAGGAGCTGTCATCAGCTGTCAATTGTTCAACTTAATGATGAACGATGTGCTCGAAATGATTAGAAACACACCTGGTGTGGAAGCCCTCCTGTATGCTGATCGCCTCCTAATATGGGCATCAAGTAGCAGTCTGAGAGCGCTCCTGGGAGTAATGAACCAGGCTCTGAAAAATCTAGAAAAATGGGCGGATAAAAACTGCCTAACAGTCAGTACAACCAAAACCGTATATCAAGTACTTAGCCTTTCAACAAAACAGACTGCTGTCAAGCTGACGTACAAAGAAGTTGATCTGGAAAGACAGGACGTAACAAAATACTTGGGGGTGTACATAGATAAGAAAATGACGTGGAAACCTCAAATCGACGACATTGCAGAGAAAGTCACAAAGGTATGTCGACTGCTCAAACGTCTCACAGCAAGTAGGGCGCCACGCAAGATGTCCTGGTAGCAACATACAAAACCTATGTCCGGCCGATATTAGAATATGGGAGTGAAGCTGCAATAACTGCGAGTACAAACACCACCTCCAAGCTTGAAGTCGCCCAGAACACTGCCCCTCTGCGCCATCACCGGTGTTCCAAAATCAACACCGATTACATCAATGGAAGCCCAGACCGGTATTGAACCAATACAATGCCGCAGAGAGCAACACGCGTTAACCTTCTGAGAAAGGCAAAAACGAATACTTCCACAAAAATGGGACGAATATAGACAAGAAGCATCACGTCTTAAAACACAAACCACTCCGCTTACAGTAGCAAACCAAATCATGGAAAAATACCACATTGTCCTGTCGGAAGCCGCCCCCTTCCCAGCGCAAACCACACTGGCCCGCTGTCTACCAAACACAGAATTACTGCTTGAAAACCATAACGACCCGAAGCACTTATCGTCAGACATTGCCCTAGGGAAAGCCGCTCTAGAGACGATACACACCAAGTACCCAGTACGTGAGTGGCTCCACATCTACTGCGATGGATCCTCGATGCCGGACTCGGGAAGAACAGGAGCAGGATATGTCTCAACGTTCTTCAAAGGCTCTATAGCTGTGGGTGCCCCTCTCACCAACTACGACGGCGAAATTGCTGTTATACACGAAGCTGCAAAAAATCTTGAGGATTTCCAACACCCCTAAAAAGTTGCCTTCTTCATCGACTGCCAAGCCGAAATCCTCGCCCTGTCGACAAATCGATACACCGACTGTGCCAAAACAATATCTTGCCGCGTCCAACTATCGAACTTGATGGAAAAAGGGTGGCTGATTACTCTACAATGGATCCCTAGTCATGTTGGAGTTGAAGAAAATGAAGCGGCGGATGAACTTGCACAAGAAGGCACTACTCTTCTACATCCCCCTAGCTTTTAATCGTACACATCAGAAAAGTCCACCATTAGAAGAGAAATCAAAGCGAAGATAAAAGAGCAGCAGATACAAGCCGGTGCTGGAAAATCTTGGGCCCACCTAATAGAGTCACCAATTCCTCGCAACTTGCCGAGACCCATTAGTGTAGCCGTGTTCAGAACAACTACGGGGCATGACTACCTGGCCTCCCATCTACATCGCATCGGCGTCCGCGAAAATGACAACTGTCCACTATGTGATCAGCCCCAGATGGATGCTGCTCACCTTCCAGAGTGCCCAGCCCTGAAAACAGACCCACCCGAGGAGGATGAAGATCGCCTATGAGAAAGGGCTCGTCTATACTGGTCAGCGCGCCACCAAATGGCTATCATGCCAAGGGTGGGCGTTGGTTAGTAAGTAAGTAAGTAAGTAAGTAGTTCGAACAGAACCACAATTTTCAAAATAAATTTGTTCAGTCTGAAAGCGCGTTGTTCAGGCTTTAAGTCTATTCATGCTGAAACGCCAAATCAAACTTAACCTAAATCACTTGACAGCTGTCACAATAGACAACAGTTAAAAAAGTGCTACCAATTTACATTTCTATACCTTTAAAAAAAACTCCTTTACTTAAAATTTGTGAAAACAACAAAAAAGGTTTGTAGGTATATGATGGACTTCGACTAATGGTGTACTATAATAATTAAATTTGATTTTATCAATTTTCGTTGCTATACTGTTATCTTAGTATGTTCTTTCTGGTTCTAGTAAAACTTTTATAAGATTTTTAACAACTTCAACATCAAATAGAGCTTATTAAGAAGAACGTGGAGATAATTATAACAGAAGACCTTAACCGCAAAACCGGAAGGAAAAAAACGATAAAATAGTGGGAGATATGGAGAGGATGAACAAAACGATAACGGAGGACGTCTGATTGAATTTTGCAAGCAAACTAAACAACCCAAAAACCACCAACGGATACTTCAGACATAAAAATATTCATAAATATACATGGACGCAAGAAACAGGAAAGCTGAAATCGATAATAGACTACATAATAATCAAACAAGATACCACAATGAAGATCAAAGATGTGCGATTCAGAAGAGGAGCAGAATATGGAACGGACCATAAACTACTGACAGCAAAAATGGGCATTAATTGAAAACATAACAAGACCCCCTTTACAGAAGAACCGTTAAACACTATAAGAGAAAAACAATACAATATAGAACTACTCCAAGAACAATCTATAAGAGAACTATACCAACAACGTCTAGACCAAAAATTAATAGAATTTAGATACGGCAACATCGAAGAAATATACGAAAGGCGAGTATAAAACAAGCAGCATTCGAAGCCCTTGGAGAAAAAAAATATAACTAATAAACAGCATTATTATGAAATAAATGAACCAACAAAAATAATGATTCAAGAAAAAAAGCAACTATACAGAAAATGGCTGACTACAAACAACGATAAAGTTTATAAAGAATATAGAGAAAAAATAGAGAAGTGAAAAAACAAATAACACAACCAAAGAATGAAGAATGGGAAAGAACCTGCTTAAATATTGAAATATAAATAGGAGGTACAAGAACTTCGGAGTCATGGAAAGTACTGAGAGAACTAAAACAAAACTCAAAAGAAAAAATTAAATTCGGAAATATACAGGACAAAGAATGGAAGGACTATTATAACGAACTGTTAACAGAACAAAGACTACAATTCATTGGAAAAGAAAACAGGCGAAGACAAAGCAGATCCTCACAACAAGAAATAGAAATAACCTGGAGGCATCTCACCTGAGCTTATACAATACGGATCAAAAAATTACACCGGATGATACAATGGATATTTAAGAAAGCCATAAATGGAGAACAGCTCACAAAGGAATAGACGGAGGCATATATGACATCTATATTTAAGAAAGGAGATAGAAAACGATGCGAAAACTACAGAGGAATAAGCGTAATATCATCAATAGGAAGATTATATGGGAAGATACTGCGAGAAAAGATAGAGCAAGCGATAAAAGGCAAAATCGGGGAGGATCAGGCAGGCCTCACGGCAGGAAGAATATGCATAGACCACATATACGCATTGGAAAAGAAAGCAAAAAATAGAGATATACATTTGGCATTAGTGGACCTGAGAAAGGCGACTCTGTACCAAGGTCAGAACTATGGAAGGCAATGTACAAATTAGAAATACAGACGGAACTCATTAAAGCTCTGTATAAAGAAAATAAAGTGTCCATTAAAATGGGAACAAGAACCATAGGAGACTTCACCACAACAAAAGGGCTCCTGCAGGATTGTTCCACATCTCCAACCCTATTCAAAATATACTAAGAGAAAGCCTTGACTACATGGAAAAGAAAATGCGAAGGCATGGGATTACCGGCACGGAACGAATACCTATATACGTTAAGCTTTGCAGACGATCAAGTAGTTATTGCACAAGACCAAGACGACCTCAGCTACATGATGAAAAACTACAAGAAGAATATACCAAGGCTGGCCTAGATACTAACCTCGCAAAAACAGAGTACCTATCTGCAAGTGAAGAATACATAGAAGATCTATAGATTGATGACAACGTAACAATCAAAGGAAAGGATAAATTCAAATACTTGGAGTTTATAATCACGAAAAAGGCAACAACAGAGGAAGAAATTACACAAAGATTAGGACAAACAAGAACAGCAATCCGACAACTTAACTCAGTATGGTAAGATAGACACCTAAATATAAAGACAAAAACACAGATTTATAAAACATTAGTGCGAAGTGTTATGACATATGGGGCTGAAAATTGGATCATACAAAAAAAAAATAGCAGTAAGATAGTAGCAACAGAGATGGAATGCCTGCGAAGATGCTGCAGAGTAACAAGAATGGATATGAGAAGTAATGACGAAATAAAGCAAATAACATCAATAGAAACAGACATACTTACATATATAGAACAAAAAAGACTAAAGTGGTATGGACATGTAAGAAAAACTATCAACAGCAGATAGATACATAGAATAACCGAATGGAGTACCATAGGAAGGAGGAAAAGAGGATGACCCCGAAAGTCCTGTAGGAACGAAGTAGACGACGCCATGAGTGAGAGAGGCCTAAACGATGGAGAATGGGACAACAGAGAGATGAAAACGGTTGAGCAAGGGAAGGCAGTAAATACTGTAGAATCCCTGAATATAACCTTTCGATATAATTTGCGGTCGACTTTTTTTTACAACCTATGGTCTCCAACAACCAATTTTTTTATTCCGTCCGTTTCTGTCCTCATATGTTATATAAAGACCATCGCATGTACTTTCTGTACATGCGATGGTCTTTATATAACATATGAGGACGTCATAAATAGGGTTTTTGTATATAGGTTTCGTCTATACAGAATAATGTTGATTTGTCTCCTTAACTTGAGTATATATATATATATATATATATATATATATATATATATATATATATATATATATATATATATATATATATATATATATATATTGCGAAAGCGGATTATAGTGAAATATATAGCAAGTAAATTAAAAGAAAAAAATATTACATATACAATTAATTAGCTAACTCATTTATTTCTACACAATTAAAATATGTGATGTGACCCATAATCAATAATGATGACGATGTCGAATCTCGGGAAAGCAACTCGAAAATCTAAGTGGGGGCGAGTACTCGTGCTAATGCTGCTTAATTCTGGCAGTTGGTGGCGTTTCCTTCTCCTTTGATTTATACCACCGGCATCTATACTCCAGCAAAGAAATAATGAAATAAGTCATACGCGTGATATCGTAAGTTATCGTATAATTTAGCTGCCCTTATGAGTTTCACCAAGAAGCGTATCAGTAGCGGAGAATTTATTTTTTATTTACCGAATGATATATTAAGAATACATAATTAAAAGCAATATTATTATAAAAAAACGTTAAATGGAGTATTATAAATGGTTATCTAATATTCTTCTTAAAGTCCCGTCTTCCTATGGAGGTTGGTAATCATAATGGCTATTTTTATTTTATAACTTGTTGCTCTAAACAAATTAATCGATCTGCATTGATACCAATGACGTAGATTCTTCAACCATGAGTTCTGCCTTCGGCCAACAGATCTTCTTCCTTGAATCTTTTCCTGTATAATGACTCTTAAAATTTCATATTTTGGTCTCCTCATCACGTGGCCTAGGTATTCCAGTTTTCTGGTTTGTATAGTGGTGATTAGTTCGGTTTCATTACCAACCCTCTCCAGTACTTCTTTATTTGTAATTCTGTCAGTCCATGATATTTTTAATACTCTGCGGTATAGCCAGAGTTCGAAAGCTCGATTCTTTTTAAATTGCATTTTTTTAATGTCCAAGTCTTAGCTCCATTTAGTAATATTAAAAATATATAACAGCAAATGGTACGTAGTCTGATTTCCAAATTTAGATATTTGCACGTTAGGAGTGGCTTCATTAGCAGAAATGCTGATCTGGCAATCTCTATTCGCCAGTTTATTTCTGCAGTATGATAATTGGTTTCATTGATCAAAGTTCCCAAGTACTGAGATTTTTCTACTTGTTCTATCACGTTATCATTGATTGTCAATAGGTGATTTACATTTTGTGGTTTTTTTGTAATTAGCATGTACTTTGTTTTTTTAGCGTTTATAGTAATTCACGTCTCAGCCCTATTCATACTTAAGCTTTCGATAAGATGTTGTAGATCTTCTATACTCGTTACTATGATCACAGTGTCGTCTGCATATCGTAACGGTAAATTTCCCGTTAACGGTAACTCCCGCTTTGATATTATTTAGCGTGTTTTGGAAAATTTCTTCAGAATATAAGTTAAACAAAAGTGGCGATAAAACACATCCCTGCCTAACTCCTTTACAGATCTTTGTTTCTTTTGAGTGTTGCCCACCAATTTAAACTATGGCACTTTGGTTCCAATATAACGTTTGCACTATATTTATGATTTTACTGTCAATGCGCTTGTTCATAAGTATTGATATTAGTTTTTTATGTCTTACTTTATCGAAAGCTTCTTCGTAGTCAACAAAGCACAAGTGTAGATCAACGTTTACATCCCGACATCGCTGAATTAATATGTTGATGGCAAATAGTCCTTCTCGAGTACCCATTCCAATTCAGAACCCGAACTGCGTCTCGCTAATACTCCTCCTCTAGCCTTTCGTATATTCTCTTATGTAGTACTTTTAAAGTATGACTCATAAAGCTCAGTGTTCGATAATCAGAGCATTCTTTTGCTGCTTGTTTTTTAGGGATGGTTATAAACGCTGACTTCAGCCACTCTTTTGGTATTATTCCCGTACCGTACATCGTGGTAAATAAATCAGTTAATACTTCCAAGTTATCCTCTTACACTAGTTTTAACAGTTTTACTGGTATTTCATCTAATCCAGCTGCCTTATTGTCTTATTGTCTTTTTTTCTAGAGTTTTTAGAATTTTACATCGATAGAACATCTAATATATCAATATAATCTAAATCATTTTCGGTCTCATTCAGGAATTCCATCTTGTCAGTTTTTCTTGCTGTTCTGTCAATATATTACCCTCCTTATCCCTTTACTTTTTTTGTTTAAATAACTTTTTGCTTTTGTTTAGTTTTTGGTAAAATTTTCTCGTCTCTATTGACTTACTTACATCTTGTAGTTCTTGAAGTTTTTTGTTTATAGTCTCCCTCTTCTTTCTGCGGTAGATTTTCTTTTCTTCCTTGCGTAGTTACTTATATTCTTCCTCTGCCTGTTGGGTTTTGTATACCCGCTGCATTATTAAATATGCTCTGTTTTTTCGCTCTATTATAATCTTATATTTTTTGTCAAAACAGTCATTTGTTCTTGTTCTTCTTTGTTCACCTTTCATGTCTAGTAATTCTTCAACTGCTCCTTTCATGATGTTTCTGCACCCTTTCCATTCTTTATTTATGTTTTCATATTTTAGTTTGTTTTCTAGTTGATGTTTATATTTTGTTTTTATTCTTTATTTTTGCTTGTATTTTAAGTCCTTCTACATTGAATCGTTGAACCTATTTCCTTTTTTAAACGTTTAAAATTCTGCCAATATCCTACTTTCGATCCAGTAGTAATCAGAATTCGCATTTGCTCCTCTTCTGGTGCGAACGTTTATTATATTGGATTGTTGTCTTGGGTCTACAATAGGATGATCTATCATATTTACTGTAAGTCCGTCTGGTAATTTCCAGTTGCCTTTGTGTATATATTTTTTTGAGCGAAGTTAAAATTATACCATTGATTCAAAAAAAAAAATCATAAAATGAAAAACAAGTCACTTTTGAAATCAGAGTATCACAAATATTTAAAATTCGTTATTTTTTAAGCATCAAATTTTTTCATTTTTTTGTATTCCAGTTCTTCCTTTGACGGATTTTTTAGTTTTTTGTTAAAGCTTATAAAATGAAAGTATTTGTAGTTGCGACAATCTGCTGATTCAGCTGTTCATTCATTTGTTGTGTTTTTATTTAGCTGTGTAAAGACATTTCAACATAATGTCAGGATATTGATTAATTCAGTTATTAAATAGACTTCTCGGTTATTTGATACTTAAAAGAATTAAATTTTTCTTAGACATAAACTTCGAATCTCGATCATTGCGTTTCGTTCTGTTTACTTCTGTAAACGAAATAAGCAGAATTAATTTCGGGGAGTATTGTATTTGTAACAATATGATTCATGTCTTGCATGACTCGAAGTATAACTTCTTCTAAAAAAATACGTTTTGGCATGTTTTTAAACGAAATTATGTCCGTACAAACCCAACAAGCACCTGCGGATGCTAGCACTCTTTTTATTGACTGACTAAATAATTGAATATCGTTCTAAAGTAAACAGAATATACTAATTTGAGTATTTTAAATCTTTAAGTATATAGTCTACTTCCGCACATCCTCTCAGTCTACACATTAATGTGAATCAAAACTTATTTTATAAAATAGACCTAATGTATTATTTTTATTGTTGTAAAGAAATATAATATTTTATTGTTACGATGTAAAGTGAACAGCAATGAAACATATTTTCTATCGTGCCGCTAATGATCCAATTCAAAATTTTCGAGAACGCATGATAAGACACGTGATTTCGGCTACTTTTGACCACTTACGACGCGTGATTTGTGATTTATAGTTTCATTTAATATTTTCCAGATTATAGTATGCGCTTGATGGGATGGCTTGGTACGAGTTCCCATTTAATATTTAATTTTATAGTTTATGAGAAGTTGCGAAACTCCAACAATTGTAATAAATAATAATATTTTGAAACATTTTTATTAAAATTAGTATTATTTCTTTCAGCTACCTCGTCAAATACTATTAAGAAAACAGAGCATAACCCAAACCAGAGATCCTAAATATATCTTTTAAACTAAAATTATAATAATTTATTTGTGTTTGAATGCAAACACAACTGGTTTTAAATAAAGAACATATTATTGAAAAATATTGTAATCTTTATTTTCATTTATTTACAGGAACTACGATACAAATTTATATTATCAACTAACCCTCTACAAATGTAATATATATATATATATATATATATATATATATATATATATATATATATATATATATATATATATATATATATATATATATATATATATATATATATATATATTGTTATGATATGTAAAATCGAGAAAAATATTGGGTTGATTAAAATATTTCAAAGTTCAAAAACATTAAAATAATTCAGATAAGTAGGATAATAACCAACAAACATTGGTTTGTGGCCCGCATAATTTTAAGTGAAATCCAAAGACAATTGAACCGGGTTTTCCAAATACATTAATGCAGTGATTAGAGACAATTAGAAGAGATTTTAGAAAGAGGTTTTTGTTAGTTTTTAAGAATTATAGAAAAATATTATTTGTAAATAAGTTTTAGGAAATTTTATAATTATAGGTAAAAATTTGTTTATCGAAATGAAAAAATGGGGGAATTGTGACGAGTTTTGATTGGCGGAGATTGAAAAAGGTGGGATAGGTATGTAGGAATGAAAGTTTAGCTAGATTTAGGAGAGAGAAAAGATAATCAGTTGGTTTTCCAAGTCTGTAAGACGAACAGTGATTGTTCTCTGGCGGTTCCCGAGAAGTAGCAAGCAGTAGTGTTGAATATTAGTGAGTTTTTGTGGAGTTAGTGTATCTGACAGAAGCTGAAGCAGCAAAGTATTGTAAGTCATATTTTCCTACTTATATTCCAAGAGTCACTGTTCAGGCCAACGAGAGATTCAGTTTATCGTAAAGAGAAGATATTCCAAGAGTCATTTTTCACTCGGGCCAACGAGAGATTCAGTTTATCGAGAGGAGAAAGGCTATCATAATTTGAATGATTGTTGCTTTTGAAGGAGATCATTAAGGACGATATACTTGCAACAATCTGTTGTAAGATTGCTGATTACATAGGGAGCGGTTGAGAGGAGATAATATAGTCTAAAGGAACAAGGATTTGGACCACTCATCATCAGAGAGAGATATTTTTGTTTTCTGCAGTTTTTTCTTTTATTGATAACACAATTGTTACACTTAATTTAGAAAGGATATAAATATTTTGATTAGGAGAGTTAGAATAGTTTGGGATTTTGAGATTTCAATTAATATTGTTTGTACCATTAATTTTGATTGTTCACGTACGTAGAACAAAATTTTGAGAATCATTATATGAGATTTGTTTATTGAAAACTTTTGAGTGTGAATTATTTCATTATTTTTATTTCAATATATAGTGTTAGATCATATGTGTTTTTTATTATTCCGGTATTCTTTGGACCTTACCTTTCACTTGTAATAGCATAGGTATTGAAGCACGAATTTTAACCCTGAGATAAAAGAATTAAAAATTGTGATAGAGTCATAATCATATCATTTAAATAATTTTAATTAATCAAAAAATTAATTAGCTAATTATTGCTTGGCACACCAAGACTTTAAATATCACAATAATATATATATATATATATATATATATATATATATATATATGTTGTGCTACTTTATCTTTATTGAAGACGTTTCGCCTATTGTTCAATAAGCATCATCAGTTCATCTAGAAGAGTGTTATTAGCGATACATCTAATATGAAAAAACAATTAAGTAAATGATCTTACCTTTAAAAGATCTGTAGCATTACAATGTTGTTATTGCAAAGAAACATCAAAAAATTAATATAATAAATATAACAGCAAAAAATATAGAAACACAGAACGCTGGAAGATTCCCAATTTAACTAATTTGTTTTAAATTTCACTTTTGAAAACATTGATTGATTAAATTTCGTAAAACACATGCTAGCAGATTAGATAATAGATGTTTTGATTGTTTCTTACATATATATATATATATATATATATATATATATATATATATATATATATATATATATATATATATATATATATATATATATATATATATATATATATATATATATATATATATATATATATATATTATATATATACATATATACAGAGTTAAAACACAAGAGCAAAAAATGCCATAAACAAAGTTTCATTATCTTTACCTAAATTTAAAAAATTTTAGAATGTGTTTTGTCCATTATTTTATATTTTATATGTGTGTTATTAATGTTGAGTGTCAATGCTTTTATAAATAATCTCAACGACTAGTAAGTTGCACTAAAGAATTGTGATATTTTATAAATATTTTCAAATTTTTCTTATTACAGTGTCTTGAAAAAGGAATAAAACCATTCCGAAAGCTAGACAAAAAATCAAAAGAGTGTTACATTAACATCCCGGCCAATTTTCTGACTAATAAACTATGTTGTTTGTATATATATATATATATATATATATATATATATATATATATATATATATATATATATATATATATAAACTTTTATATAATATAAACTGAGATCAAAGTTTTCCCAACTTTTATCAAATATACTAAATCCCCCAAATAAATATGTCCTTTAGAATATTTGTAAATTCACAGGTAACAATTATTTAAAATTTTAGAGAAAAAGAAGAATATCCAATCATATAACATATATACTTCTATTCCTGTTCTATCTCAAACTATTGACTAGGTAACTATTTCTTCTCTTCTTCTTCCTTTCCTGCATTTTATTTTGTTGTCTTGCGACCGACATTTTTTTTAACAAATTTTACCAGTATCCACAAAAATCTTTTTTATATAAAAAGAAAAACCAAAGCAAACTTTTCACTTCGATCAAAGTTTTCCCAAATTTATCAAATATACTAAATCCCTCAAATAAATATGTCCTTTAGAATATTTGTAAATTCACAGGTAACAATTATTTAAAATTTTAGAGAAAAAGAAGAATATCCAATCATATAACATATATACTTCTATTCCTGTTTTATCTCACACTATTTACTAGGTACTTATTTCTTCACAGCCCTCTACGTTGGGAGACAGTTAAAATGATATTGTAATTTTGAACTACGATGAAACAATAATTAAATTAATTGTGATCCAATTAGCTAATTGAAACAAAAAAAAATTATTTAATGAATTTTATTACGAATATGTGAATAAATTTATTAACGACGCCAATTTCATAATTCATATGTTTTCTTGTCGTATGTCGGTCAAAAGAAAGTACTGACTCTCTATCTCTTTTTGGAATTGCCACTACCTGCTTTACTACGAATCTCTCCGGGAATAATAATTTGTTGGTACTTACAAATTCTGCACCCTTTTCATCCGGCAAATCAGCTTTCAAAACTTACTGACACAACTGTTTCACAAAATCTATTCCGCTTTTTCCGCTTCCAAAAACATTCTCTTCTCCCAATCCCTTCCATAATTTTCTGTTGACCAATCAACATTTTCGACTCAATTTTCCAAACACCAACAATTTCCAATTCCCATACTTGTGTATAAAAATATCAGACAAAAGACTTTCTACTTTCTACTAATTTCCTTAATGGCTTATTTCGTGGTAACCGAAATTAATCCTTGAAAAAATGCAGGTAGATTTGATATTTTATTATAACATTTTGTTTACTTAAGCTAATCAATACCTATCCTAATTTGAAAAGTCGAAATTTACCGTAAATCTAAAATTGAAAAAGTCTCTTTTCTTCACAAAACAGTATAACTTCAGAACACAATAAAATTAAATCATATATCTAAATATGCTATAACTATAACACGGTTTTACAAATTTTTGTTTCTTCTTCTTTTTCTCTATTAATCAATATATATATATATATATATATATATATATATATATATATATATATATATATATATATATACAGTGATGAGTGTCTTACCACCCGGCTTTTTAACGTAAGAGATAGAAAACACAGTTACCTTGTAAAATAAAAAGAGATGAAACTTGTAGAGGTGAGAAATAATCGGTAGAAATCTATAATTTACATTACATTACATTACCACTATCGATAGTCTCACACCTTTAGACGTTAGCTTCGAGCTAAATCACCTCGGTCATAATTATTATGTGTAACGTCGTTTGTGTGACGTATTTCCATTTTTAATTTGGCATAAAGTAAAAACTGATTGACCACAATAAAGCAAAAATGTGAATAAAATAATTTAATTAATAGTGATTATTTAATCTAAAGTTTTAAATTATTAACCAAGAATAATTTCTACTATGATTTGAGGAGTTTTATACACTCTTGTCACAGAATAATTATCAGTTCTTCGTGGCTTAGTGGTAGGAATTCGACACTGCGACATAGACATCGCAAAAGATTAGAGTTCAAAACCCACATTGTGTTTTTTTTTAATAATTTAAAATTATGCAGAGATCGTTTTGCTTTAAATCACTAAACATTTATGTCACTCGTTACTAGTATTAGAAGTGTTTAAAGTTAAACATAAATATCTTATTGAAAAAACGGTATCGTTGTACTTCGAAAATAAAGTAAAAATTCTTCAAAATTAAAAGAACGTTTAAAAAATGTTTAAATAAGTAAAAATTCTACAAAAATAAACTGTACAGAGGACAGAGAACTGTAAATCTACCTGTACAGAGGAATTGATATTAAACACTGAGATTCACCGGATTATTTTGAATTCAGAACTGAAGCCTGTAAAACTGGAATTGAATTTGAATTATTTTGTATTTCTATTTTATAACATTGGAATCAGAATAAATTGTAAATAATGAGTTTTTCGAAAACTTGTTACCTAATATGTATCATATTTTCTATTATTTTTTGATTGAGTAAAACAAAAATTTTATCCTTGGTGTGAATTAAACCCCAATCTTCTTGTCAATAGACCACGTCTCTAACTATTACACCAATTCCACATACAATAATTGTTTTCGGACAAAACATAACTACCTTTAATTTAGTCAAATATTTCAGTTGAGTTATTTTTATTATTAAATAAACTTAAAGATTTATAATTTAAAATCGCTAATTATTAATGTTTTTTACTATAATATATCTTAATTTATTCAATCATTTATTCTAACATCAAAAATTATTAAAATAAAATATTTTCGAGGTCATCCGTATAATTATGACTGAAGTAAAATCTATCTCACAACTTAATCTGTCTTCTATCCTTTCCGCTATTTTGCCGGGTGGTAAGACACTCATCACTGTATATATATATATATATATATATATATATATATATATATATATATATATATAGATATATATATATATATATATATATATATATATCTATATATATATATATATATATATATATATATATATATATATATAGATATATATATATATATATATATATATATATATATACATATATATATATATATATATATATATAGATATATATATAGATATAGATATATATATATATATATATATATATATATATATATATATATATATATATATATATATATCTATATATTAAAAAAAAGATTAATATTTCAAAAAATATGAAGTTTTGACCTATGGTACCTTACAAAAAATTCTATCTAGAATCTTACGCAGAATCTAAAAATGTAATATCATACAGAGTGTTCTGTGTAAAATAACTAAATATCAAAATATTTTCTGTAAGTTTGTCATAACTTATATATAACTCATAAACATCGTGTAATTTGTTTTTCATCTATATGTAGATAGTGTAAATCTGTGACATAACCTGTATTCTGGTATGACCAATTTGGTACCCAACCAGAACATCAGTATTGGTGGGAAAGAAATAGAACTCGTAGATAGATATAAATACCTGGGACATGAAATTATGATTGGCAGGGATAACCAGACTCATGAACTGAAGAGAAGAATCGGCCTTGGGTGGGCAGCATTTGGAAAACTGAGAGAAACTTTTAAAAGTGAGCTGCCCACATGCCTAAAGAGAAAGGTATTTGATCAGTGTGTCCTCCCAGTCTTGACGTACGGAGCAGAAACACTTACCTTAACAAAAGCAGCAGCTACCGAACTGAGAGTCACGCAGAGAAGAATGAAGCGGTCCATGTTAGGAATAACTCTGCGAGACAGAATAACCAACGAAGACATCAGGAGAAGAACCGGAGTGACTGACATCATCGTGAAGATAGCCAGACTAAAATGGAGATGGGCAGGGCACATAACCAGAATGACAGATGGACGATGGACAAAGAAGTTATTGGAATGGAGGCCAAGGGAAGACAAGAGAAGCGTCGGTCGACCACCTACAAGATGGACTGACGATTTAAGAAGACTCAATAAAAACTGGATGAGAGCGGCGCAAGATAGACGGGGTTAGAAACATGAGGAAGAGGCCTATGTTCAGCAGTGGACTCTTGAGACTGGATGATGATACTGGACATTGGACAGTTAAGAGAAACCTGCATACAATAGGACTATTTCATGGAGACTCAACAACAGAGGACCTCAACAGTCGAGGTATCTCAATACGATCTATTTACAACAGACGGCTTCTATGAAAAAAAAATGTATTGATATTAATATAACCCAAGTTAGAGAGTTACGGAGATATTAAGTAGGAAAGCTGACTCTGCATGGGAATAAAAGGAAAAAGAATGACGATCATTAGAACATAATCAAACATTTATTAAATATATTTATCGAATTATTGGCTTATCTTAATATTGGAACATTATCATCATCAATCGATTTCACAATTTGTGCTTCACAAATTGCTAGTAATACATGATTTTGATTCTTGTCATTCCAATAGAGATCCTCTCCGGGAAAATATTTGACTTCGAGAGCAGCCTCGTTGCCGTCATAATTGTCTGGATTCTTGAGATGCCAGTTGCTATAGGTAATTGGACTACCTGTGGCCATCCATACCCACTTATCGTATGGCAATGTAGTTCCTGAGGTCCAATACCAAGTTTGTTGTGTATTAACTATAAATTAAATATATATTAAAATAGCTCATAGTTTAATATCGCTAGTAGTATGGAATACTATATGTACAGGTGTATGACTCAATTTTTATTAGTCAAATTGGCATTACTTACAATATCGTTTTAGTATTTTGTAAAGAAAGTCATTTTCTTTTTTTGATTCAATACTGACGAGGTCCATATTATGTGATTTGCAATATAGCATAGCTTGGAGCCAATTTCCCTACAAATTAAGAAAAAGAATATTTGATTCGCCTAGAAATAGATGCATATCTTTTTAGTTTTCGCTAAGCATAACTTACCCGGAAAGTTTCATTTATATGATACAAACTACTATCAAAAATTTCCTGGTGCACTTTTGAATTAGTGTTTTCTACCAACAGAGTACCTGAAACATACAACAAACGTATATTTATAATTAAATAATTCAGCAGACTACATTTTTGTGTGGTGTAACTTTGATCTAAACATAAAGAAAAAACCACTTAAAGTATATATATATTATATATATATAATTGGAGGCTGCACCGTAATTGGAAACGGTTGATAAAGCTGCACATGATGATGATGATGATGATATATAAATATATATATATATACATTTTTATTCCATTTATTTAACAGCTTCTTCAGGAGTAAACTAAAACAATTTGAACATTACAAAAAATGGCGTACAAACACATTTTAAACACTTACAGAATTTAAAAGATTTCGCAAATAAAAACTGACATTGAAGTATTCGAAATATTGAATGTCAAGATTAAATTGTCTTAAGCACGTTTGTTACAGCTATACGATAAAAAGTTAAAATTATTTCAAATGTAAAAATAAAAATAACAATAAAAGAAAAGTTAGAAGAATAATATTTCTTTGATGAATTATTAAGGTTAGTTGTTATTAAGATGAATGTTGGCTATTTTGAATATTTATAAATTTTGTTCAATATGTTACAATATATGTTACTTAACTGTCCAGTGTCCGTTTTATAATTAAAAGTGTTTTTATTTTTGTTAATGTAATACATCTCAAGAAATAATCTACTTTTGTAGTTATCAGTCTGTGCCAAAATGTGAGCTTTGTTATAGTCTAGCATATGACTAGTGTTTTCATAGTGCTCAACCAATGCGCAAGTATTTTTTCTCAAGCGGTAATCACTGTGATGCGTTGTTTTAGCCATTGTGATGTTTGACCAATATAGCTATTTTGACATCCTAAACACGGTATTTCATAAACGACATTACTTTTATATAAGGTTGGTATTGGGTCTTTGATTTTTGAAAATAGTTGTTTGCTGTTCATGGTATTATATTTAGCTATACTAATATTAGGAACATTTTTGAATATGGATATGACAGGATGAGTTAGACCATTAATAAAGGGAAGTTTTTTATATTTGATTGATTTGTTGTTAGAATCATGAACGGGACCGTCATAGAAATTAGTGCTGTAAATCAGTTTTTTTAAAATTTGTTTAGGATATCCGTTGTTACGAAAAATTTTGTATATTATGTCCAGATTTTTTTGTAAAAAGTTGTCATCAACAATGGACATTATCCTGTTTTTCATACCTAGTACGGTATTATATTTTTGACGCGTGGTATGGTTTGAATAGTAATTTATATACCTGCCTGATGCTGTCGGCTTTTGGTACCAATCCAATGTCAAAATATTGTCATTTGTTCTTATTACTTTTGTATCTATAAATGGTATACTAAAATCTGTCTCAGTTTCAATTGTAAACTGAAGATGTTTATTAAATGAATTAAAAATGTTTAGTGTGGTATTGATGTGATAAGATGGAACTGCACATTATGATGTCATCGACATATTTATATATAAACGGTAATTCAAAAGGTAATTGTGGAATCACATTATCTAAAAGATGATCAGTTACAATAGTTGCAAGGATTGGACTAATCGGGGAACCCATCGGTGTTCCAAAAATTTGAGAAAAAAATTTACCATTGAAACTAAAGTAAGTGTTGTTAAAAATGAACCTAAGAATTTGTAGAAAATTGTCTTTTGATAATGTCGTGTAGTCTTTTATAAGGTTCCAATTTGATTCTATAATGTCCGTGACTATATTTAGTGGAATGTTTGTAAATAGCGACACCACATCTAAAGAAATTAAAACATAATCATTTGGTAACTGCATTCCCCTAACAGCATTGACAAAGGTAAATGTGTCCTTAGAATTATAATTATTGTGATATTCAAAGGCATCAGTTAATGTATCAGCAAGGAATTTAGAAATGTTGTAGGTAGTAGATTTTACAGAACTTACAATAGGCCTGAGAGGAATGTCAAATTTATGAATTTTAGGCAAACAATAAAGTTTAGGGAAACATGAGTCATAAATTATCAACTTTTTTGCAACTTGTTCAGTAAGTTGATCTTGGTTTTTTAAGGTTTTTATTAGGTCATTATAGTTTTTTTGTATCACTGACGTAGGATCTTTGTCCAAACCTTTATAAGTTGATTTGTCGTTTAACAACGTTAAGGTTTTGTCGATATAATTTTAAAATTATATCGAGTTTAAAATGTATTTGTACGCATTTTTTTGTAATGTTCAAATTGTTTTAGTTTACTCCTGAAGAAGCTGTTAAATAAATGGCGAAATATTGAGTAATTTAGAAAAACGAAAGATTTTCATTGCAGACCACTTTACCCGATAATTCTAACTTATTTATAAATTATTTGTTGGTCGAAATAATCATTTCTAATATATATATGTTTGTTTGCTTATCAAGACTTTGTTTGTTTGCTTAGATTGCAATAAATCAGAACTTTGTTGGTCTTCAGTGGAGAACCATCTAAATGAAGCCAAATGTTCGTTTAAAAAATTTTTTAAATATTCATATCTACGAATATGAACATTATATTCTGCAAAGTTTGTGTGTTTTTTGTTTTTGTTTTTTGTTTTTTCTTTTTTGGTTCAGTTAGTTTTAAATAAGGAGTAAAGTGTACAGTAGATATGATAACATCGATAACATACTACATATTGAGTTGTAAGTTATGAACTATAAACATCTATATTTCTTATAAACTCAATGTCATTTGTTATATTTTAGAGAACTGATGAATCTTTAGAAATATAAAGCGAAACGTCTTCAATAAACTTATGAAGTAGTTGACTTCTTTTTTTATTTGCCAACCTGAATGACCGATTAAACCTCTGAATTCACTAGTTGAATACTTTAGATATATATATATATATATATATATATATATATATATATATATATATATATATATATATATATGTATATATATATATATATATATATATATATATATATATATATATATATATATATATATATATATATATATATATATGTGTGTGTGTGTGTGTGTGTATACAAATCTTTTCAACAAATACTTGCGAATGCAATAAAACAGATCATGCGATTAAAAGTGACGAATCATTCAGTGTCATATTCAAAAAGTTAATGAACTTTAAAATTAAATTTTCTGTTTGACTGTAATACCATTTTAATAACCTGAAAAATTTGATCATTTAAAGACTTGAAGTTTTGAAATAAAAATTGCTAACTATAATATTTCCTTTAACTGTAATTTAAGTGAAAAATATGTATTTATTTATAGAAATATAATTTGAATTAGCCATACCTGCTTCAACATTGTTTCTGTTTAATAACAGTATACACAAAAACGAAAAAAATGAAATTTTATTGGTCATTTTATTTTATTGATACTACACGTATATCTTTAAGAAACATATTGGAAATCCCGTTCTATATTCATTTATAAATGTTTTTGGTATTAACCTTTCACCCAAATTTTATCATTGATTTGATAGGGATTTTTTTCCAACAAGGATTTTATAACATAACTCTGCCCAAGTCTGGATGAGAAAAAAATGGGTCAATGTCTAAGAATTGAGTTATCAACGGTGTTTTCATTTGAAAAATCTTGCAATAAAGTATAATGTTATCATAGTTATCACATTACAATAAAATAAAATTAAATCAAACTATGTACCATAGCTTAACTGTTTTTAATATCAAAGTGCGTTATTAAATATTATGTTTACATGGGATTAAGCCATTAATAGTACCAGTATTTTTCCTCTCAGCTCACTTGCTCCGTATTTTATAAGTTCCAAATTAATTCCATCTTTACCAGGGGCTTTTTTTATTTTTTGTTTCTCTGTGTTACTTCCTCTAATTCCTCTAATGTTGGTTCTTTTGGAATTTCGATGTCTACTTCATCTACTTCGTCTGATTCTTCTTCGTGTACCGTTTCCTCCTCGTTAATCATTTCTTTTCCTGTTGTTTCCCCCGCCAAGAGCTCTCTGTAGTAAACCCTCCATATTTGCTTGTATTCTTGATCCTCTATTATCACTGTTCCCTCTTTATTTTTTATTCCATTTGTTTTGACTTTGTATTTTTTGTTTTGTTCTTTATTGTTTTTGTAAAAACTTTTCGTATATCTGTTTGTTCTTTTCTGCACTATTGCCTGCATTTTTCGTCTACCCATCTTCTTTTATTAGACTTATCACTTTCTTATCATTCTTTCTTAATTTTTCATATTCTTCTCTGTATTCCTCTTTATCTGTTCGTAACCATTTAATTCTGGCTTGCACTTTTTTTTGTTATTTCTCTACATTCTTGGTTATACCATCCATTTTTTGTTTTATCCTGACTTTTACCTACCTGCATATTTACACCTTCTTCTAATAATTTTTTGATCGTTTCCCATTCTGTGTTTACATCTTCTGCTTTATATTTCTTTTTTTTTATTTGAACTGTTACTGCTTCTTCATATTTTTTTCTTACTTCTTCATTACTCATTTTATTGACATTCCACTTTTTATGTTGGTTTCTCTGTTTTGTTTTAATTTTAACTTTTTGTCTTATAGTAGCTGTGACCACGTACTGGTCTGAATCTGCACACGCACCTCTAAATGTTGTTACACATCTTTTATTGACGATTGTTTTCGTTTAAATCATTATGTGATCAATTTGATAGTATGTTTTCTGATCTGGTGACCTCCATGTTACCTTATGTATTTTATGGTGTTCAAATTTTGTTGAGCTTATTAACAAATTTGTTCTGGTTGGTAGGTTACATAGTCTTTGCCCATTGTCATTTGTGTTTTCGTGTATTTTATGCTTTCCTGCAATTTTTTGTAAAAAGTCCTCTTTTCCAATCTGGGCATTGAGGTCTCCTACTACAAATATGACATCTTTTTTGGGTATTTTTTCTATCTCCTCTTCGACCCTATCATAAAAGATTTCTTTTTCGTCTGCATTGTTTGTTTCTGTAGGGGCGTACAAGTTTAACACTGACATATTAAATGGTTTGTTGTTGACTCTTACATAGGCCATCCTTTCGCATATTGCCTTGAAATTTATAATTTTCTCTCTTAGATGCCTTAGTATCATGAATCCCACCCCTTTTTGCCCTTGCTTCTTTCCTCTTGAATATAATATTGTAAAGTCTTGTTTATCAATCTGACCTTGTCCCTCCCAACATAATTCTTGTAGTGCTGCAATATCTATTTTATACTTTTTGAGTTCTTTTCCTATTTCTAGCATTTTTTCTGGAACTAGCGTAGTTTTTACGTTCCATGTGCTTATTTTCAACTCTTTATTTTTTGTCCTGTTGTCTTCGTCTTTTATTTTTGTTTTCTTGTCTGTCTTTCTTTATTTCACTTTTGTTGCACATGAGTTTATCTGCAGTTATTTCCTGTTTCTTTCCTCAACGAATAATGTATCCTGTCCTTCCTTGCTAGTTTTTTGAACCACCTTCAGGAAAGTCCTCCAGCTGGTTGGTATTCCTATACCATTTCCTTTCTCGGCTATCCATTATCAGTTTGTTGCCTTTGTTTGGTTTGTTTGGCAGTCTGACTAAACATGTTTTATCTCCTAGTTTTACTGCCTCTTCTATATTTACGTTAATATTCAGTTCTTTTGTCATAAAATTTGCTATTACTTTTTTTAGTGTTCTTCTGTCTACCGTTTTTATTGTCATTTCCTGTATAATTACATTATTTTCTTTTCTTATTCTATCCAGTCTTTAAAGGCGGCTTTTTGTATCATTCAGATCATTTTTGATTTGTTCATTTTCTTTTCGGATTTCACTATTCTCTTGTTTTGATTCTGCTAGTTTAGTTCTGAGTTGTCTCATTTTTTTTTCTGTATTTTTTTGTTCCATTTTTACTTCTTTTACATCAGTTTTTATTTCTTGTAACTCTATTGTTAAATTTTTTATCATATTTAGTATTTGATCTATTTTGTTTTTATCTCTGTGACTTTTAACTGAACTGTTATATACTTGGCAACACAGGTAGGCAACACCGCTCACGGACACAAGGGAATGAAGTTAGTCAGTTATGGGGCAATAAAGGTTAATGATATAAAACCACGTTGTATTATTAATTATTACCTTATTTAAGTAAGAAATACCAAATACACAACAATTGGCGACGAGGATGGGATACATATGATGGTAATAACAACTACTACAGAGATTATTACGACTACTACCATTGCTACTTCAACTTCAAGTACAGTTATTTACATTATTATTATACTACATCCCCAATTATGTCTACACAAGTATCTACATTTCAATTTTCCGTTGAATCTTTCAACCAGTCTGCCACCAAATGGTCCAGGTGGGTAAAGAGGCTGGAAGGTGCTTACAAGGTATTTAAAATTCCAGACGAAATGAGATTACCTTATCTACTACACTACATGGGTTCTGAGGCCTACGACACCCTAGGCGACAAGTTAGCCCCAGAAGTCCCGGAAGACAAGTCATACGACGACATTGTCAATTTAATGGATAATTTTTACAACCCTGCACCCCTGGAAATTGCAGAAATCTTCAGATTCCAATCAAAAAGGCAAGCCGAAGAAGAAACAATACAAGAATACCTTTATTCACTACAAAAGTTGTCAATTAACTGCAATTTCTCTACATATCTTAAAAGTGCTATAAGAAACCAATTTGTTTTTGGCCTACGATCGAAAAGAATACAAGCTAGACTTCTAGAATCAAAAGGACTGGACCTAGATAGAGCCGTTGAGATTGCCACAAGCATGGAGGCATCAGAAAAGGACAGTAACCAATTTTTTCATAATCAAAATTATAATAATTCTAGTGTCAATATATTAAATACAAAAGCAAGGAGTGCAAATAATAATAGGATGCAATTTCAGAATAACTCTGCTGCAAATTCTTCAAACACAAATAGTAATGTATGTTATAGATGTGGAGATCCTTCATATTTAGCAAATTCTTGTTAAAAAAAAACATTTAACTTGTAATTTTTGTAAAAAAGTTGGACACATTCAAAAAGTTTGTTTAAAATAAAAAAATGTTAGGTCTAACCAAGTAACTTCAGTTTGCTCAGTTCAAGAAATTTTTAAGATTACTACTGTAAATTCAAAAGACAAATTTTTTATAAACTTAAGAGTAAACAACAATATTTTATAATATGAAATTGATTCAGGTGCTGCTGTTACCATTGTAAACAAAAATGTATTTGACACATATTTTTCTACACTACAATTACAGAAATCTGATGTAAAATTAACTACATACTGTAAAAATCATTTAAATGTTTTAGGGTTAACTCCAGTGGAGGTTAAGCACCAGGAAATAAGGCAAATGTTAAAGTTGTACGTGGTGGATGGTGAGGGTCAATCACTAGTTGGAAGAGAATGGATACGTGCCCTTGGAATTAAACTACATACATATCACATGAGAGGTAAATACAATATCACATGAGAACTCTAAAGTCACAAGTTTATTAGATAAATACAAACATTTGTTTGAAAAGTCAATTGGTGAAATTA
Source organism: Diabrotica undecimpunctata (assembly GCF_040954645.1). Classification (NCBI taxonomy): domain Eukaryota; kingdom Metazoa; phylum Arthropoda; class Insecta; order Coleoptera; family Chrysomelidae; genus Diabrotica; species Diabrotica undecimpunctata. Next base: position 104,080,895 of record NC_092807.1, on the reverse strand, counting down.
TAGGTTTAGAAGCTGAAATTCATTTAAAACCTGGTAGTATAGCAAGGTTTCATAAGGCTCGCCCAGTTGCTTTTGCATTACGTCCTAAAGTGGAAGCTGAGTTAGAGTCGTTAGTTGATCAGGGTGTTTTACAAAAAGTAGAGTTTTCAGATTGGGCAACCCCAATTGTCCCAGTTGTCAAACACAATGGGAACATACGCATTTGTGGGGATTTTAAAATTACTTTAAATCCCTGTATTGAAGTGGACGAATATCCTTTACCTACCCCTGATGATCTTCTATCTCAGTTAGCAGGGGGCGATAAGTATTCAAAAATAGACACTACAAAAGCTTATTTGCATTTACCTATAAAAAGTGAAATGAAACGTTTACTTACACTTAATACTCACAAAGGTCTGTACCGCCCAAACCGTTTAATGTTCGGTATTGCAAGGGCTCCTGCCAAATGGCAACGTTTAATGGAACAAATGTTACAAGGAATCGATGGTATTTCTGTGTTCCTAGATGATATAAGAATTACTGCCCCAAATACTGATATACATTTACAAAGACTTGAACAAGTGTTACAAAAATTATCTGAACATAATTTACATAAATTTAGACAAAAGTGGATTTTTAAAAGACGAAATTGAATACTGCGGATACAAAATAAATAAATTTGGTATTACTAGTAGCTCAGATAAAGTAGATGCAATTGTAAATGCTCCAATACCAGAAAATAAAACTCAAGTCCGAAGTTTTTGTGGGTTAGTTAATTATTACAGACGTTTTTTACAACATACCTCTACAATATTAAAACCTTTAACAAATCTACTTAAAAATCATGTTGAATTTAAATGGTCCCGAGATTGTCAAATGGCATTTGATAAAGCCAAAAGGCTTATTTCTTCTAAAAATGTTTTGTGTCACTACGACCCAAATTTGCCATTAGTCCTTGCAACTGATGCATCCCCTTATGGTGTTGGTGCAGTACTGTCCCATATTTTTCCAGACGATACAGAAAGACCGATACAATTTGCTTCTCAAATGTTAACCCTTACACAGCAAAAGTACTCTCAAATAGATAAAGAGGCATACAGCATTATTTTTGGTGTGAAAAAGTTCTTCAATTACCTATATGCTAGAAATTTTATTTTATACACTGATCATAAACCTTTAGTTCAGATTTTTGCACCAGATAAAAGTCTACCAGTTTTAAGTGCTACAAGAATGCAGCATTATGCAATTTTATTACAAGGTCTAAAGTATGATATTCGATACAAAAATAAAGATTCTCATTTTAATGCAGATGCTCTTTCACGTTTACCTATTAAAAATGAACAAAATTATACTCATGATGAACCAGACATATTCGAACTTAATCAGATTGAAAATTTACCTACAGATGTTAACAGTTTATCTTTTCATACCAACAATGATGCTACTTTACAAAAGTTACTATTAGGTTTACAAACTGGTGAGGTTGTTGAAAAACAATTCAGATTTAACGTAGATCAATCAGAGTTTTCACTACAGTCTGGAGTCATAATGAGAGGACAACGAGTTTTAATACCTATGAAATTAAGAAATAAAATTCTGCATGAATTACACACTGCGCATTTTGGTATGGTGAGAATGAAGTCTTTAGCCCGGAGTTACTGCTGGTGGCCTTTCATAGACAAGGATATTGAATCTTTATGTAAAAATTGTTTTCATTGCAACAAGCACAAAAACAATCCTGTTAAGGACAATTCCCACATCAGGGAAACACCTAAATTTTGCTTTGAAAGAGTACATGCTGACTATGCTGGACCTTTTAAAGGCCGATTCACATTAGACGTTCAGGTCACGCTCCGCTCAAGTTCCGCTCACGATCAAGAATTGTGTACACTATTCACAGTAGGCGCTCAGGTGACGCTCCGCTCACGATCAAGAATTTCGGTATACTATTCAATTTGGAGGGACTCAGAGAATAGGCATAGTTCTTTGCATATATAAATTTGTTTAACATGTTTAAAGATTTTTCTAACAGTGATTTGGCTGTCATTGCTTTATGTTTGGACGAAGAAGAGCTTCAGTCAACCAATAAGCAGCCAAGAATATGGGTGCACAATATTTTAAAAACAAGGAAAACAGAAGGGTAGTTTTTTACTCTGTATAAAGGTCTCTATGACGATGAAACTAAATTTTTTCAGTACTTTTGAATGACAAAACATAAATTTTATTGTACCGTATCAAAATACAGTCTATCTCCCTGGTTCTGCAATTCCTTACAGCAGCACACCAATTCAATCAACTGTCATCCATCGAGCTGCAAAAATCGTACCTTCACCTGACTGTTACTAATTCACACTACCCTGCCGCTCCACTCCACTCAGATCAAGTCACGATCAAACTATTCTCCTGGAGAATCGCCGCGGCCAAAAGAGCGGGACGGAACGTGAGCATTGTGTTTACTGTGAATAGCACCATTTAAGATGCGTGTAAGAATACTTGACCGAAACTTGAGCTGAGCGTGACCTGAGCTATAATGTGAATCGGCCTTAACGGAGGCTATTACTTCATTTTAGTCGATTCTTTTAGTAAGTGGCCTGAAATACATTTCACGAAAGACACTACTACAAAAACTACAATCGAAATTTGTAGAAAAATCTTCACTACTTTCGGAATACCCACAGTATTTGTTACTGATAATGGTAGACAATTTGATTCTCATGAATTTAGAGAATTTATGAAGAATAATGGTATCACACATAAATTTACTGCACCCTATCACCCAGCCACGAATGGCCAGGGGGAGAGATATGTCCAAACACTAAAAAATTGTCTGCGAGCCATGCACAGTGAAGAGAAAGACAGAGAACTTGAATTGTGCAAGTTACTAATGCAGTATCGTAGAACACCTCACACAGTAACTGGCAAAAGCCCGTCTGAACGTATGCTAGGAAGGCAGATTAGAAATAGATTAGATTTACTTAAACCTTTTACTCATGACAAAAATGCTTACACAGACCAGAGTCTTAGAAATGTTGCTATAGATACCAGAGTCTCAGTGCGAGATTACTTTAATGCCAAATGGCAATTTGGCAAGGTTATACTAAGGTTAGGATTATTACATTATTTAGTTGAGTTAGATGATGGTAGGACGTGGAGACGTCATATTGACCAAATTAGAGTAATTGGGCAGGATATACCTATAGAATATAACCCAACTTGTTTCATTCCTGATACAGTTACACATAGTATAGTTCCAAGGGAGGTATCTGTCCCTGAACCCAATTCCGTTTCACCACCTACAAATGTACAAGAACTTCTAAATGATACAATAGAGCCAACAGTACCTGAGGCTCACACTGAAGCTGAACCAGTGTTAAGACGTTCAAGTAGAGTATGTAAACCTGTTCAGAGGATGAAGTTGTAAGTACATCTTTATTTCAATCTGTATTTATGAATTTTGGTCAAGAGAGGAGGTGTTATATACTTGGCAACACAGGTAGGCAACACCGCTCACGGACACAAGGGAATGAAGTTAGTCAGTTATGGGGCAATAAAGGTTAATGATATAAAACCACGTTGTATTATTAATTATTACCTTATTTAAGTAAGAAATACCAAATACACAACATGAACTTATTTGCACTTTTTTAATTTTAAGTTATTTTTACGCTTTCTTCCTTGATAAAATATTTTCCAAAAAAATCAATTGTCAGTTACTTCGGAATGGTCTGATGTAGCAAAGCCCACCTCTAGCTTTTAAAACTAATATATTAGCGTTAATTACCTGGACCGGTTTTGTTTTTAGTTTTTTTTTGGTGATAGGAAATAAAATTTCCTTCTTCTTCCTAAATTTATAGAGTTTATGCACTTACTTCTCTTCCAATGTCTTTGCTATGATTACCATTAACACTTATATTCTTCTATTACACACTGCACGCAAAATCAGCAAAATTATCGACTCACAATATCCAAAAATTAAAATTATTATGGAGCAGAATTTATACACGTCTATTCCTTACACTAGAGATTACTTATATAATAAAAAAATTATAGTCTATAAAATAAGATCATAAAAAGCAATAAACCCCAAAAAAACTTTATTTATTCATTATTATTAAAACTGGACATATAAAGAAAACAAAGCAAGTCCTCAAAGATCCCTGTGATAACGAAGCTTAAATCTGGGATTCAGCTATAACACAGCAGAATTTTGCATAAAGATCTCCAGTATCATCTATACAAAATCCAGATTGTGCAAGCCCTTAACGTTCGAGATTATACCACCCGATTAGGGCTTGATGAACAAATGTTGGAACATATTAATGAAAACGACAACTTGCTGCATAATCTTTGTTTGAGTGATAAAACCCACTTTCATCTAAGTGAGTATATAAACAAAACAAAAATGCCGCTATTGGTCCGACAATAATCCGCTACATAAAGAAACATATCCTAAAGTTGTAGAAAGCTGGTTTTGCACCTACAAGAGCTGGAGTTAGAGAAATGGCATTCAGGTTAGCGGAAGAATTACATTTTAAAACTAATTTCAACAAGGAAAAAAAACTTGCAGGTTTTGACTGGTTACAGTCATTCTTAAGAAGAAACTCTGACTTGAGTATAAGAAAATCGGAAGGCGTATCCTTAGCAAGAAGTCGAGGCATGAACAAAAAGGATGTAAGCGATTACTTTTATCTGTTAGAGTAAGTTATTCTAGAAAATGAGTTGATGGAGAAGCCCAGGAGTTTATTTAACATGGACAAAACAGAACTCCAACTGAATAATAAACCTGCATTTGTTGTAGCCCAACAGGAATCTAAAAATATAGCATCAGTAACTTCTTCAGAGAAATGGGAAACAATGTATCACCTGTTGCAATGCCGAGGGTAATTTCCTTCCCCCGACCTGCATATTCAAAGGCAAAAATAAAAAGCAAGAATTCGAACACGGTATGCCCTAGGATCAAAGGTTTACATGAATGAAAAGTCCGCTTACATAAACACGGATATATTTATTGATTGGTTAACACATCACTTTGTTCCTAGAAAGCCCCCTGGAAAAGTTCTACTGGTTTTGGATGGTCATGCATGTCATTTCAAGTCCGTCCAAATGTTGGAGTGTGCAGACGAAAATGAGATCATTCTACTGTGTTTACCGAGCCACACTACACAGTTTTTGCAACCATTAGATCGTTCATTTTTTAAGTCGCTGAAGTCACATTATTACAATGCTTGCAATTCATTTGTTAAAATGAATCCTACAAAGAAGATTAATCGCTTGCAGTTACGCAAATTATTAAATGAGGCTTGGACAAAAGCTGCCTCAGTACAAAATGCCGTATCTGGTTTTCGCGCATGTGGTATTCATCCAGTCGACCGGAATGCAATTCTAGAGAAGGCCTTTCTTGAGAGTTCGACAACACAAGTTACTGAAATAGATGATGTCCAACTTCTAAACCTATCATCTACAAGCAATTCGACGCCGTCTCACACGTCACCATTAGAACTACCATCTATACCTGGTAATAAGCCGACCTGTAAAGAAAAAATCACTCATGGTAAATTTTTAGATACTATCTCTCCAGTACCTTCTACACCAGGTATTTTCTCTCTCTCTCTTGTCGTTTCCTCATTGCTGAGGATCGTGATTTCCTACAATGCGGGCTGTCAATTCTCTCCATCTCTTGCGATTTTGGGCTGCTCTCATGGACTCGGAAAACGTCTCTCCAGTGGCTTTCTGTACTTGATCTGACCATCGGATAGGTGAGCGTCCTCTGCCTCTACGTACTTCTACGTTTCCGCACACAATTAGTCTTTCTAAGTTGTCATTGTCTCTTCTCGCAATGTGCCCAAAAAACTTTAAAACATTTGCAAGACACTGAGAGGAGAGTCTGGTCTGAATGTTAAGCTCTTCGAGAATCGACTGATTGGATCTGTGCTCCGTCCACGAGACGCGTAGCATTCGTCTCCAGCACCACATTTCGAATGCGTCAATCCTTTTCCTATCCTCTGATTTTATTGTCCATGTTTCGGCACCGTAACTGAAGATTGAAAAAATTAGTGTCCGTACCAGTCTCATTTTAAGTTTTTTGGATAAAGAGCGGTCCTTCCATATTTTTGACAGTCGACTAATCGCGTTCTTGGCCATCCCTATTCTTCTGCGAATTTCCGTATGGGAGGAGGCTGTATTGCTTAAGGAAGATCCTAGATATATTCTCCATATAAATTGAACAGGTCTGGAGATAGTATGCACCCTTGTCGTACACCTCTGCTGGTTTTGAAGGTATCAGATTGCTGGTTTTCAATTCTTATTTTAACTGAGTTATCTTCGTATAAGTTTTTAATTAATATTGCCAAATGATCTGAAACTCCCATCTCATGAAGAACTGTCCAGAGAACTTCCCACTTCACACAATCAAATGCCTTTTGGTAGTCTAGACAACAGATTATTATTGGAATCTTAAATTCGCGGACCTTTTCTATGAGCTGCCGCATATTAAGGATTTGCTCTCTCGTACCCTTCCCTTTGACAAAGCCTGCTTGTTCTTGGGGAATTTGTTTGTCTAAGTATTGTTGCAAACGGCGTTTAATGATTCTTAGTAATATTTTGCTTGGATGGGAAATCAGTGAGATGGTACGATAATTACTACACTTTGTAGTTGTTCCTTTTTTATGGATTGGTATGCACAATGATGTGCGCCATTCTCTGGGCCACTTTCCGCATCTCCAAATTTTATTACAAAGTTTTCACATTATGTAACATCCTTTGTCTCCCATGTTCTAAAGAAGCTCTCCCGTGATATCATCGCAGCCAGGGGATTTATTCTTCTTGAGGTGAGTTACAGCTTCTTCAATCTCGGACAGCAGAATTTTAGGTTCAGGGTTGTATGCGTTGTTTTCGAGGGCTGAAGTGTGGCCTAGATTTACGTGTTCTTCCCTGTAGAGCTCTGAACAATAGTTTTTCCATGTTTCCAACACTCTGTCGATATCACTTATGATAATACCATGTTTGTCCTCTATTGCATAGTTCTTGGGTTTAAATTCTCTCGCAAGAATTTTCACTTTCCGGAAGAGGTCTTTGGTTTCATTTCGATATCCGTGATTTTCTATTTCTTGACAGATTTCAGAGATGTATTCTTGTTTGTCTTTTCGGCATCTTCGTTGAATATCTCTGGAGAGAGCTTTATATGTCTGTTGATCACAGGGGCCAACTTTAAGTTGCTTTCTTTGTTCAATCACTTTCCACGTGTTTCTGCTGATCCACGGTTTAATGCTATTATTTATAGATGGTTGGCGACATTGGTTCACTGTTGTTACGATGGTTTCTTTAATATCTGTCCAGGCTTCATCCACACTTTGTTCTGCCTGATTGTTCTCTATTCTGGTTAGTGCTGGTTCAATTCTCTCTTTAAAGGTAGCTAATTCGGGGTCCGTTAGCCTAAAAGAACGGGGAGAAGCTTTGCGTATGTTCTTGAAACGTATTCTGTAATTAGCCATCAAGAGCTGGTGATCGCTTCCGCATTCTGCTCCTGGAAATGTTTTTGCGTTGGTAATTGAAGACTTCCATCTCGAACTGATCAGAATAAAGTCTATTTGATTTCTTGTTCTATCTCCAGGTGATTTCCAGGTATAGAGTCTACGCGGATGATGCTTGAAATGCGTGTTCATTACAGAAAATTTCCTTTGGTTGCAGAATTCTAATAGTCGGTCTCCTCGCTCATTCCTATCTCCTAGACCATATGGCCCTACAATCATCTTCATGTGGTCATCTAGATTCGTTCTTCCAAGTTTGGCATTACAGTCGCCTAGTATCACCACTATGTCTTTGTTTGGTATTTTATCAAGTACACCTTCGAGAGCCATATAAAAGTCTTCTAGTGTTGCTTGTTCTGCCGTGGATGTCGGGGCATATATGTGTATGATGTGGAGGATGGATGTTGAGCACTTTAGTCTCAGATGTATAATTCTGTCATTAACTGCATCATATCCATTTACGTAGTTCTGGAATGTGGGTGGTATTATAATTGCAACCCCATTGATGCTCTCTGTTTGGTGGCCTGAGAAATAAATGGTATTGCCAGAGGCGCTTCGGAAATGCCCCTTACCCTTCTAGTGAGTTTCACTGATGCCAAGCATAGAAATTCGATAATCAGCCATTTCTCTCTTTATTATATGTAATTTTCCAGGATGTTGGATCAAACCTCGTATATTCCAAGTTCCAAATCTGTTGGTTTTCCGAAAAGAGATTTTATTTAATGTTCCAGTAGTCCTTTGTGCACCTGCGACCTGGTTCCCTGTCGCATTGAGCCCGGTAGCCCATTTCACATCTCCCACCCCGGACGTGGGAAGACGCCGATTGTCAATCGGTTCGCCTGACTGACCTATTCTAATTTTGTAACACTCCATATTATAGAAAATTGTCTTAGGAATGTAGTGAAGTGGTTTCCTCTTGCCTACTTCACCGCTGTGCAGAGACCGTGTATGTGGTTCCCACTGCGGTCTCTGATGTCTGATCCATAACCATACCAGTCCCCATGACCTATGCTCATGGTCAGTTTTAAACTTCCAGCTGCCGAAGTTTAGTTTGCGTCTAGGTTAGACGCTACCTTTCACCATATCTGGCTACCCTCACTTAGTTTAGCCTGCAGACCAATGCAGTTTCCCGGGGTGTGGCACGGGTATTTTACAAGTAAGGAAACGCGGTAGACAATTAGCTGCAGTACCTACTACCCCAGTGAATTTG